>NC_063195.1:7964172-7979313 GCF_017589495.1 Alosa alosa | reverse complement strand
AAAAGGTCTGTTTGTGATAGCCTATTATAGCTAAGTGGACAGAATTTAGGCTATCATTATATGCCAACATATGCTCATATTTCCTTTAACTATCAGAAAGTTTAAACAGGCCTAGACTGTGTTAAGCCTAGCTTTCCCATGCAAACATTACATGTAGCCCCACGCTAACGTTACAAGTCTAGGCTACAATTAACGTTAAGACCATACACCTTGTAGCACATTGGTTTACTCTATTGCATTACTTACGTTTTAATAATTTGTCGTTGAATGTTGATGGAGGCTCATCTTTGGGAAATCAGCTCTCTGGATAAAATTGTCAGCCGGAGCAAGAGTTCTCAGAGTTGGCGACACCGGACGAAATCAATCAGCAGAAAGAACCGCATCACAACAGTAGGCTAAATCGCAACAAACTTTTTTTCCCCATGTTAAATTCATTTGGTAATCATGAATTGGTTTCTTTTATTTGATGTAGGCTAGGAGAGGAGGATGCATGTTTCACATTAGTGTCAATGTGTCAAAGCAGGCTTTGGATCAGAGGAATTGCTCAAGCTTAACATATGGCATAGGCTACAAGCGAATTCCACGCATACAAACAGCTTCGTGATGAAATATAACTAATATAATTTTTTATTGTCACCAGGCCTATAAGTAGGCTATTTATTGTGTAACCTACAAGTGAACGATGACACCATAGGCTACACTGTGGCGGAGCAAGACCCCATCAGTCGGATAGCTAAACAATGTAACTGTGTTCAGAACGTAGGCTAGCCATATGGGCTGCAGACTTGTCTTTGGGCTTGTAATCACCTGACACATCATGCCGCATATATGTCCTGAATAATGAGAGGCTAAGTGCGGATTTGATGCACTTAACTTACTCAAGACTTTCAGAAAACAATTTCGAGATGACGTTGGCCGTTGTGCTTTTACAGTGTGTTAAGTGAATCTCGTGATATTATGTTGCAGCGGCGCTGAAAATCCAGCGGCGGCGCTGCGCCGCTGTTAAATACACTGTAGGGGAAACACTGTTTCATGTCATTTTGTTAATTTTTTTCCTCTCTAATTCAACGTATTCATCGTTTTTGCTCTTAGTTGTAATAATTGGTTGTTTGGACTGATGTTGGCAACATGCAGTGTGCTACTCATGCCAACATTCATCATCATTGCCCATGGACATTTCAGCTGGTGAAATTGAACCAGTACTTCCTTACTGCTATCCCTCTGAATCCTGTTTGGTGTGTCGCTATGTTTAGTTAGGATGACCCCTCTCTCTCTCTCTCTCTCTCTCTCTCTCTTTTTTTTTCAGGCTCTCCTGTTGTCAAATATTAGGTGACGGTTATGTTTGTCTGGCTCTCACTGTGATGTTAAACCCCTCCTGTGTGAAAGAGCTGGATGTGAGCAAAAATTATCCTGGAGAATCAGCACAGAAGCTGTTATCTGCTACACTGGAGGATCCTCACCATAAAGTTGAAGCATTTCGGTATGTACTCAATAAAGTAGAAATGAGCTAGTTGCAGTTAAGTTAATTTACTTTGTGTCTAGGTCTGTGGAAATTGCAGAGAATATTTACTGATATCAAAGCATAAAAATATAATATAAACATGGAGTATTATTCCATATTAATGAGATAATATTTAACTGGGACATGACCAGTGTTGAGGTCCTTACTCCAGAAACAGTAACATATTACTCGCTTTTTACAGAAAACTTGCTACTTTTGTGTTACTGCGCTGACTGTTATTGATACTGTCCCCTTGAACACACTTGTAAAAATACCTCAATAATACCGAAAACTCACGAGTTGCATTCATTATAACATGCTCTTGAACTGAAACCAGTTGCAATCCTAGCTAATATGATGCCCTGAAATGTATTTTGGAGGCAATTTGGGGTGTGATTGACTTTAGTCTAGTAATTGCATTAGTTGTGCACTATTTCTCACTCTCTGGCTCGAGTAGTGAGACCTGAGGTCTAGAGGTAAGACTACTATTGCCCCCTCCTCCTTCTCAACAACCACTGTGTGTGAGACCTTTTCAGCAGCTAGCACACACACCTGCACAAAATGTAGGGCCCCCACACCCCACACTGTAATATATTGACTTGACGTGCAAATGAGCAATACAAATCTGTAGGCACAAATGAAATCTAACAAATGCTCCGATTGTTTTTTTTTTTTTTTAAACTACCATGGTACGAGACAACTTGCGCTTAAACAACGTAACTAGTAACTAGGGCTGTCAAAATAACGGATTAATTTCGAGAATTTGAGAAAAAATAACCGATAATAATCATTTCCATATGACCTTTGACCCCGAGCCGTTCTAGTCAGTAACCATTAGACTGTAAAATGAAGGAGAGAGAAGAAAATGTGCTGCCTAGATCATTGATTGGAACATCAAATGGTGTTGATAAAAATAAAGTGTTCTCTGCAATGTCTGCAGCAAGGAATTTGCATATCACCGGAGTTCGTCAACTCTAAAGTCGCACATCAATAGAAAGAAATAGTGTTGACATTGAGGGGAGTGTTAATTTATTTTCATTGTGTCCCCTAGGTTATATCTATGGCCTGAATGCCTTGTATGTGAAAAAAACTTCTTCCCGAAGCACTTTTGAATTTATTTCCTCAGCATATTAGGTCATATCATAGATTATTATGGCCATTATTTGAACAGTGAAATAATTTTTGAACTTTAACAGGCCTGATAGCGCTCCGGCGTACCGATTGTAGGCAGGAAAAAAAATCAGGTTCGTGTTTGCGTGTTCTCACGTGCAAATTTCTTGTGCTTTCCATACACTACGAATGTGTTTCCCACACTGGAAGCGCGAAACATAGCCAAAGTCATATAGTGCAACTTTATGAAGCCAGGGGAAGACACCAAACTTGTCGATAAAGGTATAAAGAATAAATGGCACTGGTCTTGGATAGAGGAGGTGGGTAGACGAAAAGCTGTTTACTGGCTGTTTACTCGTGGCTGTTTACTCGGCCGCTCCTCTGCTCAAAATCGCGTCAGGTCGCTCCGCTCAATTTTGTTCCCCGCTTCATTTAAAAGTCATCCCACTCCAGTGAAATCGCTCCACACTCGCTCCAGTTTAAAAGAGGGAGAAATAAATACAAGCCGATTTGTCGCCCGGTGTAGGTTTGTTTGAAGTGCGTATGTATAGGCTGCTTCTGTGAGAGGGGAATCGATGTAGGCTACAGTAGCCTAGGCTACTTTGATTTCAACATGGTAGTTGCAGTCTACGCGATTAAAAAGCATGTCTACTTGTTTGTAGGCCTATCCAAACAATCCAACTCCAACACCTTGCAAATTGTCCTCGCGAATCGAACAAGTGATAGCTATGTTTAACCTAAAGCGAAAGTATCTTCCGACTGGGCTGAAGTGAATTCAGATTAGGCAAGCAGAGGTAGAAGTTTGTGGCAATCGCCTTGTTGCTTTGTACTTTTAGTTCAGTTTAAAACAAACAACTTAGTATCCAAACAACACCATTCAGATCTAAAACTTAGAAGAAAAAAGTCCACCGGGACGTTCACCTATATCTGTCAATATGAGCCCACTTCATGCTTTATGCTAACATGGTCTCGCTTTAGTAGTGCTTAATAACCTATACAAGAACATGATCGGTTCTTCAGTAGGCTACCTACTGTAGCCTATGTGTATGGAACAGTCTAGGGATGCATTTCATGGGTGCACTGTTTGACATGTCAGTTACTGTAGCCTACTCATTTGCACCACTGGTTAGATGTAAAACGGTACTTCACTCGTGCAATGACAATAAGGTTGAATGTAGGCCTACTCTAATCTAAAAGCTTAGACATATGAATTAAACGTGAATTAAATCTTAGTGGAATAAAATCTTCAGCATACTGTATCTCCTACTCATTCAAAAATAAATGAACTGACTTCCGATGCATATGTATAAGAAAAAATAACAAAAAATCCATGGCATGACCCATCTTCCTGATTGGCCTACCAGCTGAAACTGTCAGGTGGAACTGTCAGGGATTTTTTTTTTGTTTTCACAAAAACACAACAACCAAATAACATCATGCTGATAGCTTTTGTTCATCTCAAAACACAATGTAGGTGAGATGTTTACAACTACACAACCTTTTATCAATCCAATTACAGTAGGCCTAGATCCCAAACACAATTGTTGAACTGCGCTACTTGTGATTGTTTTTAGAGATTTTAGAGGTTTTATATCTGCTACAGAATTTGTGGCTGGTGCTACAAAACTTTTAACCTCTGTAGCACCAGTGCTACTTGCAAAAAAGTTAACGTACAGCCCTGACTCATAGAACATTTATTTTAAAATGCAACACCGATAGGGCATCAATGAAAGCTTGGCAACGTCAATACACATAAGCGTAAAACTAAAGGGATCAGTGGGATTAATTGCGTAAAGAATATTGGCTTAGCATCCAAGTTTTACTTTCAGCCTTCTACTTCATGGCATCTCGCCAGAATTAAAAAAAAAAAATCTGTCCGACAAATTTAAGAATAACATGTTTAAATGGTGCATATTTTGCAGAAAAAGGAATGTCTCCTTGTTCATGTTCTATGCCCCAATTCCTGTAGTATCTGTAGTCTCAGTATGCTATACAAGCCAATAAGTATGCAGGTAAGTGACCAGGGATGGATTAATGAACAGGCCTACCAGGCCCACCCAGGAGCTCTGGTCCTTGATGTACTGTAATATAGGCTGTAGGGTATCTGTAGTCTCAGTATGCTATACAAAGGATCAATACCTGTGTTGCAAATTACTGGAAGTATGCAGGTTCTAAGTGACTAGTTAAAAGCAGGGATGGATTAATGAACAGGCCTACCAGGCCCAGGGTCCCAGGAGCTCTGGTCCTCTACACAAAGATGCTACTGTAATATAGGCTTGTATTGGGTTTGTTCATCTCATGTCTGAATGATGTCCATTTATATCCACAAAAGAGTATGTAATTAATTCGATTAAATTTTTTAATCGATTGACAGCCCTAGTTGTAACACCTGTTTCTAGAAAGGATCATACCTGTGTTGCAAATTCGCTACTTCCAGTGTTCGAACACTGTAGTTCTAATAACATTGTTGATGATGCAGCAAAGATCTTTGATGCAGTGAATACATATCATTGATGATGAAAACGGTGACAATATGTGTAATCCCCCGAAATTCTCTGCCAAAGCTTATGTCTGTGTTGTCATTTTTTTAATTTAAACCACAAGTCATTGATGCTGGCATTGTCATTGTCATCAGCAAAAACCTAAACCTATTGTAAGCAAATAAAACAGTTTCAGGGCTTAAAGTATTCCGGCACCATGGCAGATATCTGTTGTGTCACAGCTATGTGAAAGATTTTCTCAGAAGAAAAAGTCCGGAAATCATTATAGATGAGGGTCATCATTTTTGTTGTTTGAGATACTGCTTTGAGTTCACCTACCAATGGCAGCTCTCGCTTTCAACCTAACAAACGTGTTTAGCCAATCAAAAGCAGAGTAGGGTGGGACTTGGCTGCACGTTTTTGCAGGAAGAGAAGACATCCAGCAGACAGCTGAAAGTGTTGCGGGGAGCGCGAAAGTAGCCTACTGGAGGACAGCGGAGCATACAGCTTCTGTCATTAGCCCATAGGCGCCAGAAGCAGGTGGGCCAAGAGGCCAATGGTCCCCCACTTTTGCACCGCCAGAATCTCATAATGACCAACAACATGCTACATCAAACATGGAGTGAGACATTAACCTTAACAATGTCAAATTAGCCCATCTAATCCTTTGTTTCTTCGAGCAGACAAATAACTTTCTATTATGGTGATGGTGTTGGGGATCTGTTGTTAGCTGATCCAGTAGGCTAGGCATACACTTCAGACGCATTTTAATGCTCTAAGCCAGGGGTGGCCAAACTTTTCAGCTCAAGGGCCACATTGGGTTTTGAAAATAGGCTGCCCCCCCCCCCCCAAAAAAAAAAGACAGAGAAAAGGAAAATATATAACGTTTTGTATCATTTAAATGATAATAATGACATAATGAAGTCATTTTGTTGTAGGATATAACTTTTTTATAAATGGTGCAATGTCACCTTAAGAGCATTTACGAGCACATTTAGTTCTCAATGATCTTTTGCCAGCTCCACTAGCCTATGGCTAGTGCCGTACCTATGGTTAATAAGTTAACCATCGCAGTTCATAAATGGTCAGTAATGGGAACTACTGTTGCCTTCATTACAAAGAGAATCTCTGTTACATGCTGTTCTGGCATTGACATTGTAAATGTTCTCTAAGAAGAGTGAAAAGCAGTTTGCAGTAAAGCTAACGATGTAACAATGTTGTTGTCTATCGCAGGAAAAAAATAGCGAGCAGCCTATGATAACCTAATTAAATGCTCGGCGGGCCAGATTAAAGGTTGTATCAGCGATTTCAGGCCCAAACATAAATGATCACATTCGTCTAATCTTTCTTAACGATCCGCTAGCTGCCTGTCCCATAAGCAGGCCGTCAAAAAAACGCATCTCTGTACGAGATCGGTACACAAAAACAATTGCTACCAACAAGGGTTGGCAACCACTCAAAGGCAAAATAAAGAGTTTCAACCAATAACCAACGAGATGTGCATTTAGGAGTTTCAATTGCACGGGAGGGAGTGGAAGGGAGGGAGTAGTGAGCTAGCTCTCTGTGTTGTTTGAACATCAACAGAAGTAATGTATCCCCGCTATCGCTGATACACAATGTCTGCATTTAAATAAACAACATATTTATTAGATGTTGTTGTGGACATATTGCTTATGATAAGCTTATAATAAAAAGAAGGGACAAACATGTACCATGTAAAAAGTAAAATATTTATTTGGATATTATATTATAACACAGTGGTATGGATGCAGAACAGTGCAGTGGCACAAGGCTTTTTCTTTCTTTTTTAAACCACATCAATCACAGCAGACAGACACATAGTATGTCTAAGAAAGTATGTATAAGTATGTACATGACATTTTTTCTTTAAACCACATCAATCACAGAAGACAGACACGTAGTATAACCGCTCAGTACAGACATGCATGGATGCATAACACAGGGGCATTACAGGGAGAAGTACCTGTGGCATTAAAGGCTTTTTTTAAATCACATCAATCACAGCAGACTCAAAGACTTAATTGATCTCAGGTGCTAAGTGAGTGAGTGTGTGAGACCACATGGGGCTCAGATAGGTATAAATGGGATTGGGACAGCACTATAGCATAAGTAGCTCAGTACAGACTGCACTCGGTTCCATGGTGTAATGGGTAGCACTCTCTCCGCGGCCAAATGAGTCTGTCTGTTGTGCAAGGCAGTGAGCGAAGTCTCCAGCTGATCAAGCTCTTCTGCTTTGTAATAGTGCTGTGGAGTGGCGTCAAGCTTCCCTGTACTTTTTTGACAAGCGTCCTTGACAGGGCGACCCAAGCTTCTTTGGAAGCTCAAGTCGGCGGCGGTGTGTACGTACAGTTACTAGAGATGGGCGGTTCGCGGTTACAGCCGCGGACTCCGCAGTTAAACCGCGGATCGGGCGGATGACGTGAAGAAATACAATATTTTAATTAAATTCGGGCGGGTGGCAGTTGAATCAATCAAATGAAAAAATATAGCCTATACATTGTTAAATTGTGTTACCTACATCCGAAAAAAACGAGCACACTTTGAAATAGTCTGGCCTAGTTGCTTCGATGCATGCTGCTTTGTTTATCTATCAGAGACGGTGTTGAATTGGTGTATTCCGATGTTTCACTGAGCAACCCCAAACGCACGCACACACACACACTAAAGGTAACAACGTTTAAATTAAGTAGTCTATCGTAGCCTACCAGAATGTTTTCCTCTCCAGTGTGCAATAAGAAAGTAGAATAGGCTACAGTGCAAGTTGACCGATGATTCATCTCCCATGTCGCGTCTCGTTGCAGAGCCTTGGGCCACTAAGCAAATCTGCAACCAGCTGCCAGTAGCCTATTGGAGGAGGCCTAAACATCTCGTAGATGAGACTGACTGGGTTATTTTGTTTCGATATTATATATAAAACACGCATAGTCATTGTATTGTAGCCTACCATTCAGGGAATAGGCATTTAAAAGGGAGACAGATTATGGAGTGATATGACTCAGAACTGACATCGGGCAATGGCAGTGCGAGATGTTCAGAACGTAAGAGCTAAAACTTCTACAAGCTCAGTAACATCCACAGCGGAAAAAAGAAGGTAAGAAAAATAGTCGGAAAACTTAGATGTGTACTTAAGCAAGCAAGTTTGGCGGTTGTTACTAAAAATGTGAACATGCACGTTGCACTGCTGTGCGGTGGGTTACAGTGCGTAAAGTAGCCTATAATGTGTTTTTTTTTTTTTTTTTTTTTTTTTTGTGCAAAAAATAAAGTACAATAGGCATTAATTAGTAGGCTAAATAGCAGCATGTTGAAATGATGTGCCAAATTGCGTTTTTTATTACAATGATAAAATTGTAGGCTACTACAGGCCGATGTGCATTTTATTTGGAGACTTTTGCGAGACAGAGACTGAGTTTGCTGCTGATATTCTGGGGATAGGCTACAACATAGCCAATGTAGGACTTTAGCCTTTTAATATAGTCTATTTGCTGCATTGGATCAGTCTTTCTAGAACAGGCAAGAGCTTTCTAGCCTCACGTCAGCAGCACCGCATCAATATAGCCTACATTGAAACAACCAGCGGATGGCGAGCGGGTGCGGTTTTGAAAATTGGTCAAAAAACGTTGGTGCGGATGGATGATAAGTTTTGCTATGCGGTTACGGTTGAAATAATAGCCCATCCGCGCATCTCTAACAGTTACACAGATTCAGTTAGAACATTGGATTACTCAATTGAAATGACTATTTGAACACAATATGGTTGTGTTTCATTCAGAACTGTTTTTGTAACATAATAGCCTCTGGTTTGATAAACAGCCCTGACTTTTATTGTTTTTACAGTGATGTCATTATGCTGTCTCAAAAAGTATTGTAGGCCTACAGGCCCTATTTTAAAAATACAAAACTGAAGTATTTTGATACAAAATAAGGGCATTTTCATCATCCCAATCAAATACAAATTAGAAAATAAGATTTTGTATTTTGAATTCAGAAATACTGTCCATCCACTAGGCTACTATTACTGTTTCTATTTTTTTTCTCTATTACTTACACGAGAGCCTATGGGCACGAGAGATACAGTCAGTTATACTCACGTCACTCTTGGAATAAATACTGCAGCGCAGCCGTTCGTCGTTGAAGTTAGTTTGTTCAACAGGAGTGAAGCCAGCGAGTAGTCAATAGCTGTGCCTCGTTCTGCCGTTAGCTGCTAAGACTTTAAGAGAATTCTTGAATCTTCTCGCCAGGTAGGTATCTGAACTTTTTTTATTTTCATATCAGACTTCTTAAACTTAATTAAAGGTTAATCAGTTATAATGAGTTATTTGGGAAAGGACGTTGGACAGTTGACACCTCAACGTTTCGGTTAACGTTAACGATGTTGTTAGTATGCTAGCCAACTGTCTAGCTAACCACAACGGTGTTGTTAACTTTAGACTGGTGAGAAATGTCTTCAATAAGTTACCTTTGTAATAGATGTACGTCAACTCATCAATACGTTTCCGAGTATTTTAATGGCAGTGTAAAAGGTTCGCCTCTGCGAACGTTGTCCACTGTTAACGTTAACGTTAGTGTTTAACATAGCAGCTAAGAAAATACCAAGTTCAAAAAGAGTAAACCACACCAAGTAGACAGCTCAGAACCTGGCTAGTGCCTAGGTTGGATTTTGTAATAAAGGGGTATGACTCTATAAGAAGGGATAGGGAAATAGGTAAAGGAGGAGGAGTTGTAATTTTTATACAAAGGGGACTTCAGTATAGAGAGGTAAAGAGGGGGAATGACTTGGAATACATTGCTACAGAAGTATGGACAAATGAAGATAATGTGACAATTATAAACTTTTATAACCCATGTAGACAAGTGGAGATAAGGCAACTGGAGGATATTTGGAAGGATTTGACAGGGAGAATTATCTGGTGTGGGGATTTTAATGCACATAGTACATTATGGGGAGAGAGGGATGATGGGAATGGAAATGTAGTCGAAGAATTTATGGAAGAGAAAGAGTTAGTATGTTTGAATGATGGATCTGGGACTAGAATAGATGTGGCAAGGGGTACAGAGTCAGCAATAGATCTAACTATTGTCACAAAAACCATTGCAGATAGATGTGACTGGGAGGTAGTTAGGGAAAGCACAGTAGGAAGTGATCATTATCCTATTAGAATTCAGATAGGAGTGGAATTAAGAAATGAACATGACATAAGAGAAGAGAGATGGATTTTAGGAAAAGCAGATTGGGGTAAGTATAGAGGGGTAAGTGATGAATTGTTACTATCTATTGATAAAAAATCAGGATATTGAGAAATTGTGTAATGAAATTGGCAGTGGAATAATTGTTGCAGCAGGAGTATCAATCCCAAAAACTAAGCCTAAGACGTTAACTAAAATAGTGCCATGGTGGTCTACAGAATGTAAGGAAGCAATTAAAGGTAGAAATAGAGCGTTTAAAGAGTTAAAAAGAACACATAATTTTCAGAATTTAGTTCAATATAAAAGATCTCAGGCAATAGTTAGGAAAACAATAAGACAAGCTAAAAACATCATTGGAAAAAAGTTCTGTGACTCTATTGGTCGAACTACTCCAGTGGAGAGAGTTTGGAATATGATTAAAAAAATGAAAGGGAATGGAAGGGAATATGGATACCCAGTGTTGGTTGAGGGGCAAAGAACGATCACCAATAATAAGGAAAAAGCAGAGGTTATGGCTAAAACATTAGCCAAGGTGCACAGCTCAGGGAATTTAAATCAAGAAGAAAAAAGAGGTAGAGAAGTTACAATTGAAAAATATCGCAATGTGTTTGACATTGAGGGATAGCTAAGAAGGGGTATTGGATGTGTTATTTACGAAATCTGAACTCAATAAGGCATTAAGTAAATTAGGTAAGTCATCTCCAGGGATGGATAAAATCTGCTATTCCATGTTGGAGAACTTAAGTGATAAGGGGAAGGAAGTTTTGTTAAGTCTATATAATAAAGTATGGATAGATGGCTGTATTCCTAGAACATGGAAGGAGTCTATAATTATTCCTATTAGGAAACCTGGGAAAGATCCTAAAATAGCAATTAACTATAGACCTATTGCATTAACATCCCAGATGGGAAAAAACTATGGAAAGGGATGATTAATGACAGGCTTACATATTGGGTTGAAACGAAAGGATTAATGAGTCATTATCAAAGTGGATTCAGGAAAGGTAGAGGCACCATGGATCCCATTGTATGCCTTGAAGATACAATAAGGAAGGCTCAAGTGAACAAAGAAAATGTAGTGGCAGTGTTTTTTGACATTGAGAAGGCATATGATATGTTGTGGAAAAGAAGGTATACTGATAAAGGTTAAAATATTGGGAATAAAGGGACGGATGTTCCAATGGATTAAAGGGTTTTGTCTAATAGAACAATTCAAATTAAAATAAATGGAGAATTAAGTGAGCAATACAGTGTGGAAAATGGTGTCCCACAAGGAAGTATTGTTAGTCCACTATTATTTTCAATAATGATTGATGATATTTTTAAAGACATACAAAATTCAGTTGGGGTGGCATTGTTTGCAGATGATGGAGCAATGTGGAAAAAAGGAAGAAATATAGATTTTGTGGTGGGTAAGATGCAACAGGCAGTGAACAGAGTCCAAGAATGGGCCCTTCAATGGGGGTTTAGGATCTCAATAGATAAAACAAAGACTTTATTCTTCTCTAGGAAGAAAAAATAAATGAAGATGTTAAAATCAAATTATCTGGGGCAGATTTAGAAAAGAGTGGAATTCTTCAAATATTTAGGAATGTGGTTTGACAAACGATTAACTTGGACAATGCATATACAAAAAAAAATATTGAGAAATGCAAGAAAGTGTTGAATGTGATGAGGTGTCTGGGAGTTGAATGGGGAGCAAGTAGACCTGCTTTAAAAGCCATTTATACAGGGCTGATGAGATCTGTATTTGACTATGGGTGTGTAGTGTATGGGTCTGCTGCTAAAACATCACTTAAGAAACTAGATGTAATTCAGAACCAAGGTTTGAAGCTATGCTGTGGGGCAATTAAGACCACGCCAGTGGCAGCCGATCCCAGGTAGAGATGGGAGAGATGCCTCTCTATCTTAGAAGAGACCAGCTGTCTCTTGTGTATTGGACAAATCTAAGGGGTCATAGTGAAAAACACATGAGTCAATCAGTCTTATGGCAGTGTCAAGAGAGAGAGAGAGTTACCTTATTAAAAAGTTTTGGTTGGACAATAAAACAAAAGGTAATAAATATGGGAATCAGTGCTCTTGAAATAAGCCCTACAGTGGCATATCCTGTTGTTCCTCCTTGGCTGATGTCAGAGGTTCCAGTAGACTTGGGCTTATTAGAGGAAAAGAAGGATGTTGAAGTGGATCATTACAGGGTCCAGAGTTACATTCTGAGCAAATATAAAGAAGCAGTCATTTTATATACTGATGCATCTAAGCAGACTGATAAGAAAATGGGTGTTGCTTATGTTATCCCTCAATTAAACATTGAATCTGGAAAGAGAATCAATGATGATTTAGCTGTATACACAGCAGAAATTATAGGAATATGGATGGCCTTATTGTGGGTAGAGAGCAATAGACCTAAGCAAGCTGTGATTAAGGCCAGACTCTAGCTCAGCTTTAATAAGCCTTAAACGTTGTCACTCTGAGTCTAGACAGGACATAGTATATGAAGTAATGCAATTAGCCAACAATCTGCTTAAGTCTGGTATTAGTACTACATTTATATGGGTACCAGCTCATATAGGTGTAGGAGGTAATGAATTAGCAGATAAATGTGCAAAAAGAAAGCAGCAGGGAAGTCTGATATAGAGTTGAATATTAAATACAGCAAAGCTGAAGTCAAAAGTATAATCAAAGCTAAAATAAATGAAAATGGCAATTTGTATGGGATAACGAACAGTCTGGAAGACACCTGCATAGTATTCAAGGAAAGGTGGGGAGGAGCAGGAATACATGCAGAAGCAAGCAAGAAGAAGATGTGGTGTCCAGAATGAGGCTAGGACATACAGGATTAAACAGAACATTAGTTACCATGAAAAAGCATGTTGATGGAATGTGTGAATATTGTAATAGTCAAGAGACCATAGAGCATGTAATTATGTTTTGTCCTGAGTACCATCAAGCCAGACAAAGATTTATCTCACAACTTGGTGAAATCCAGATGACATTAAATTTGAATGATATACTGCAAAGAGAATCAGGTGAAATTTGTTTTTCCTTTTTGTTTTTTCTTTTTGAAGGTAACTGGGTTATTTAAAAGAATTTAGGAAAGTGTAGGATGACCATTTGATCCACACTCCAGTCCAGATGGTGGCGGTAATGCACCAAAAAGCTGGTTGCCAACCGCCATATAAAAAAGAAGAAGAAGAAGAAGTAGACAGCTCAGCTGTGCCTCATTTTGCTGTTAAGTTAGCTGCTAAGACTTAATATTATTTATACAGTTAAAATGATTTAATCTTCTCGCCAGGCTTTGATCACGTTAAAGGGCGGCTGCTAGATCTGCTGTTTTTAAGTCTGGTGCCCAACGTGCTTTGCTTGAGACTGTGGGGATCCAACGGCTTGGCTCGAGCCCCGAACGTTTGAGTGTTTTTGAACGATTTGGTGCTAACATTCCATTGTAACGGTAACTGCTTTGCTACCTTCGTCAAGCCCACGTCCAACTCTACTGAATGTTCACGGACACTTTGCGAGTGTTTGCAAACGTTCGCCAAAAACAAAAGGCAAACAGAAACTTGTTTGCAACATTCGCCTGTGCGAATATGAACGCACCTGGTTCTCAAGACAGAGGAGGCTAACGTTACAGAGACAGAGGGGTTTACAAATTCTTAATGCAACAGGATATTGCATTAATCCAATTTAAAATACCATTTCATTTAACAAGTCTTACCTGAATTCTAAAATGTATAAATGTAGGCATTCATGAGCTCATGTCATAGCACCTGAGTAACTAACGTCTTTGAGGTAAATGAAGAAAATAGATTAATAAGAATAAATAAAGTAATAAATAAATATGAGTATTACAATAAATAAAGAAATTATATTAAACAAAATAGATAGCTGCAGGGACAACATGTGGCGGCGTATGGCGACAGTAGCGATCTAATCTGATGTTGTGTTTTGATTTTTATTTGTTTACCAGGGTACTGTGTAAACACTATATCTTCCATTTATTCATGTTATCTGTTGTTGTGTCCTTATGCAGGCTTACTGACTGTAAACTCACAGATACATCCTGTGAAATTGTGGCTTCATTTCTGCAATCACCAAACTTCTTGCAACAGCTGGACCTGAGTGACAATGACCTGGGGGATTCTGGAGCTCAGCTTCTCTCTAAGGGACTGTCCAGTTCCTACTGCAAAATACACACATTAAGGTGAGTGCAGGCATTTCTTTGTCTTAAAATTGTCTTAAAGTAGTTAGAAGAACCATGACGACATAAAAGTAAACATTAACTGGTCAGACAAATGAAAAAGTAGCAAGTAACATCCTACCTTGCTTATATCATTGTGCAGGTGTCATTCTAGGTGTCATTTGTGAGTCTTAAAATGTCTGTGAAATCTGGGTAATTTTAGTTTATAATGAAGCAATGGCACAAGTGAGCGTGGCGTTGGTAGCACATATCACCATGGCTTTTATTCGGCCTTGTGCTGCAGGTAATCACAGCCATGGAAATATCTGCCACCGACACCATATTGCTTTCATTTTTCATTCATCCTCCACCCTAAAAAGTAGTTCCATTAGTTCCAACGCCACACTTCTCTGGAGAGCCAAGTTCAGTGAGAAGGTTATATGTGCCTGAGCACACAGTAATTTGTAGGAGCCTACTTGCTTGTCTATAGACAGGTTTAACGTCCCTAACAACTGTCGTTAGGGACGAACTTGGAGGACAAGCAAAACCCAGAGCCATATAGCAAGACATTGAAAGAAAGACGCAAGGTGCTTTGAAATGGTTAACTTTTGGCAGAGAAAAGCAGACTGCACATCCAGCACAATGCATTTTGTGCATTGTATTTCAGTCAA
>NC_063195.1:7954641-7963672 GCF_017589495.1 Alosa alosa | reverse complement strand
GATGCTTTACAACAAACATTGACAGTCATCAGTGTATATAACAGTCAGGTGTAGGTTTTGTGAGGACAGCGTCTAGATACTTTACAACACACACATTGACAGTCATCAGTGTATATAAAAAAGTCAGGTGTAGGTTTGTGAGGGCGGTGTCTAGATATTTTACAACACACATTGACAGTCATCAGTGTATGTAACAGTCAGGTGTTGGTGCTACATACCTGACTGCTACATTGCTACCGACTACTATATTATCCTCAAACACACGGGTATGCGTAGCTGTCGTACCACAAACAGCGGATATGGATGCTAGTTTAATTAGGTCAAAAGGAATTTTTTTGCAGACACAACACTTTGCTTTACAGCTAGAGATTAAACTTGGCACTCTCCATGTAGGCCATGTGCAAAAGGTCTGACTTGAATTTCAGCCTCCTAGCTCGATGCTACCACCCACAACTCTACCTCTGAAGTGGGAGAGGTCAACTTTTTTGAAGTTTTTCCATTGTGTTTTTTTTTTGTGGGTGTCTCAGAGATCCCTCCTTTGGAACATTTTTCGGGGGCCTCAAGGCAGTGCCGTGCATCTTGTTCCTGTCCCTCTAGCATGCAGCATTATCGCACCAGAACGGGGAAACCCTGTAATGCGTTTCAAACCATTTACCTCCTACTGGAATAATCCACCGACTCCAAACTGAGCCAGGATTGTTTGTAATCTCGCGTTGTTCAACATAGTCTGATTTCATGCTGATCGGAACAACATAAGTGTGTTTTTTGGCTAAAAATTGAAAAATGGCTAAATGTTAATTTGTAGGTTTTGTGAGGACAGCGTCTAGATACTAGCCTTCCTAGCCAATTAAAATCGAGGAAGATGCAGGACATGCATTGTTAACACTGTCTGGTGAGTTGCAGGGGAAAACTTCCTTCAGCCCAGTCAAATATAAAAATAAATATAAAAAAAGTCCACATTAAACAAAGTGTAAACAGTAATTTCCTAGAGGGATGGACTTCACTGAAATCCCACGAACTCGTTTGTCTGTCGAGGTCATTTGATCAGCTGAGTCCTGAATGATTGCTGCCTTTTCCGTTAGCTAGGTGACTAGTTAGTTCGCATTACGCAACATTCTAGAAATGACGTGCTGACAGACAGTTTTGGCAACCTAGCAACAGTAAAGACTAGAACGAAGTGCTCAGAAAATGAGTTTTTGAGCGCTCTCTGTATAAATAGCTTCTTTGGTGGACACGGACCCTAAAGTATCTACACGCTGTCTTCCTAACAACTTCATCTGACTGCTACACACTGACTGCTATACTGGACTGTTACACACACTGATGACTGTCAATATGTGTTGTACAGTATCTATACGTTGTCCACACAGCACCTACATCTTACTGTTACACACACTGTGGACTGTCAATGTGTGTTGTGAAGACAGCGTCTAGATACTTTACAACACACAGTGACAGTCATCAGTGTATATAACAGTCAGGTGTAGGTTTTGTGAGGACGGCGTCTAGATACTTTACAACACACATTGACAGTCATCAGTGTATGTAACAGTCAGGTGTAGGTTTTGTGAGGACGGCGTCTAGATACTTTACAACACACATTGACAGTCATCAGTGTATGTAATAGTCAGGTGTTGGTGCTACATACCTGACTGCTACACCTGACTCCTACACACACTGATTACTAGGGGTGGGCGATATATATCGTCTGCGATAATATCGTGATTGCTGTTTTAACAATGTGCAAATTGACATTATCGAGTATTTAAATTACTTAGGGGGAAAACAATCGAAATCACGCATTGAACCCCCATACATTCACTAAGCCAGGAGGTGTATGCGAGAGAAGCCCTTGGCTGCAGCAGAGCAAGTCACGTGATTGCTAGTGGTCCACGTTGTCATACGCAGGCCTAATGTTTATTTTGTGCTGCTACTTTGTTCAAGTGGCATTGATGAGTTAGTCACGGTATTATATGTAAACATTAGGCTAGCCTTTGAGTATTTTAATAGTCAGTTGCAAAAGATATCTTCTTATGTTACCTTTTTGTAAATGGACTAAAGTTCGCTCTAAATATCAACTTTTAGCGATTATGCTAACCGTTAGCATCTCTATGGGATTTCTCATATACATTAGCCTTAAGCTAATGCATTAGTTTCTATTCTGAAAGGTCTGCTTAGTTTTACAGTGAAACCTAAGTAAAAGTTTGAAAGGAACTTCAGCTTCAGACTTTCTCTTGGGAAACGGTCAGGCCTATCTATCCTCTGTAATGTAGCTGGCTAGACCATGTCATTGCCACACACACAAGTGGGGGCAGAATTGGAAATGTGTCATAGAGTGACAATGCTTTGGTTTGGTTAGAAAAGTCACAGGTTAGGTTATTGGTTATTATTGTAATGATGCTATTCATAAATAATGAGCTGTAAAGTAACTTGGACTTTTAAAAACATTTTTTTAAAGGATATCGACTAATCGTTATCGTCAAAATCACCAAAATATCGAGATATTATTTTTTGTCCATATCGCCCACCCCTACTGATTACTGTGAATGTGTTTTGTAAAGTATCTACACACAGATACATCCATAGGCGCATGTACACACTAGATCCTATCAGACTTGTAGGTTGGATGTGAACTCAACATGGGCATCATTGTCTTCTCTTCTCTTTCTTGTACTGCAGTACAGAACCCCTTTCACAAAGCTATGTTAATTCATACAGACATTATATTGTAACACACCCATCATTAAATGATTCCTCATAAAAATGCTTGCTTTATGTTTTACAGTTGACTCCAGACACTGAGCAGCAACAAACTTCTTTGGCCAATCTTGCATTAGAGGATTCAACAGAGAAGGTAAATGTCTGTAGGGTGTGTCTCTAACCTGATGTAGTTACCACTGAATTTTAATGTTAAAGGCACACGCCACCGTTTTTCCATACTGATATGTTTTTCCCTGATCTTAAACCAGTTGATCCATACCTATTTCGTCTTTGTGCATGCACTCAATCGCTCTGGTGCGCGGAGTTAGCTATGCTAGCATGCATCATGGCTCAGAACAGTCTATGGTTTCAAAAAAGAGGGTGAAGTTAGAAGCGACCAAGCACTTCCACGTTTTCCTTATTTAAATACGGTTACGTGAGTAGTTACACGACCCAAGTATGGTTACACAAAATAAAAACGTGGCAATTTTCTAAGCGGATAAAAAGGATAACTATAATGTATGGCGGAATAACACTTGGGAGCACTTTGACGTCGGCGCAGTAATATCATCACTCCTGAAACATGATGGCACTATATACCTTCTGTTTGCTGCTAGGTATACGGTGCCTTCATGTTTCAGGAGTGATGACATTATTGCACTGACCTTGAAGTGCTCCCAAGCTCAATTCCGCCATACATTATAGTTATCCTTTTTATCTGCCTAGATAATCGCCAAGTTTTATTTTGTATAACCATACTTGGGTCGTGTAACTACCCACGTAACCTTATTTAAATAGGGAAAACGTGGAAGCACTTGGTCACTTCTAACTTTACCCCTTTTGGGATCCTAATGAAACCATAGACTGTTCTGAGCTATGCTACATGCTAGCAAAATAACGCCGCGCACCAGAGCGATTGAGTGCATGCACAAAGACGAGATAGGTATGTATCAACTGGTTTAAGATAAGGGAAGAACATATTTCAGTATGGAAAAACGGTGGTGTGTTCCTTTAACAAACTTGTTTTATTTGTAAATGACAACTTTTTTTAATCCTTGCACACAAGATTTCAACTGAAGCAGCTCCTCCAGTTCCTAATGCAGCAGGAACAGAGAGTGATGTCAACAACACTGAACAGGTAAGTTGAGACTATATGACATTTCACAGCTGATTACATATTTAGGGAAGGTGTTGCTTAGTCAGAAACGGTAAAGACTGAATGATGGAGAAATTCTTCAGTTCAGAAAAATGTAGACACTATCCAAATAACACCTTCACCTGACTGCTATACCTGACTGCTTGACACTAACTGCTATACTGGACTGTTACACACACTGATGACTGTCAATATGTGTTGTACAGTATCTATACGTTTTCCACACAGCACCTACATCTTACTGTTACACACACTGTGGACTGTCAATGTGTGTTGTGAAGACCGCGTCTAGATACTTTACAACACACAGTGACAGTCATCAGTGTATATAACAGTCAGGTGTAGGTTTTGTGATATAAAAGTCAGGTGTAGGTTTTGTGAGGCGTCTAGATATTTTACAACACACATTGACAGTCATCAGTGTATGTAACAGTCAGGTGTTGGTGCTACATACCTGACTGCTACATTGCTACCCGACTACTATATTATCCTCAAACACACGTATGCGTAGCTGTCGTGCCACAAACAGCGAGATATGGATTCTAGTTTAATTCGTCAAAAAGGAATTTTTTGCAGACACAACACTTTGCTTTACAGCTAGAGAGATTAAACTTGGCACTCTCCATGTAGGCCATGTGCAAAAGGTTTGACTTGAATTTCAGCCTCCTAGCTCGATGCTACCACCCACAACTCTACCTCTGAAGTGGGAGAGGTCAACTTTTTTGAAGTTTTTCCATTGTGTTTTTTTTTTTGTGGGTGTCTCAGAGATCCCTCCTTTGGAACATTTTTCGGGGGCCTCAAGGCAGTGCCGTGCATCTTGTTCCTGTCCCTCTAGCATGCAGCATTATCGCACCAGAACGGGGAAACCCTGTACGTTTCAAACCATTTACCTCCTACTGGGAATAATCCACCGACTCCAAACTGAGCCCGGATTGTTTGTAATCTCGCGTTGTTCAACATAGTCTGATTTCATGCTGATCGGAACAACATAAGTGTGTTTTTTGGCTAAAAATTGAAAAATGGCTAAATGTTAATTTGTAGGTTTTGTGAGGACAGCGTCTAGATACTAGCCTTCCTAGCCAATTAAAATCGAGGAAGATGCAGGACATGCATTGTTAACACTGTCTGGTGAGTTGCAGGGGAAAACTTCCTTCAGCCCAGTCAAATATAAAAATAAATATAAAAAGTCCACATTAAACAAAGTGTAAACAGTAATTTCCTAGAGGGATGGACTTCACTGAAATCCCACGTGAACTTCGTTTTTGTCTGTCGAGGTCATTTGATCAGCTGAGTCCTGAATGATTGCTGCCTTTTCCGTTAGCTAGGTGACTAGTTAGTTAAGCATTACGCAACATTCTAGAAATGGCGTGCTGACAGACAGTTTTGGCAACCTAGCAACAGTAAAGACTAGAACGAAGTGCTCAGAAAATGAGTTTTTGAGCTCTCTGTATAAATAGCTTCTTTGGTGGACCGCGGACCCCAAAGTATCTACACGCTGTCTTCCTAACAACTTCATCTGACTGCTACACACTGACTGCTATACTGGACTGTTACACACACTGATGACTGTCAATATGTGTTGTACAGTATCTATACGTTGTCCACACAGCACCTACATCTTACTGTTACACACACTGTGGACTGTCAATGTGTGTTGTGAAGACAGCGTCTAGATACTTTACAACACACAGTGACAGTCATCAGTGTATATAACAGTCAGGTGTAGGTTTTGTGAGGACGGCGTCTAGATACTTTACAACACACATTGACAGTCATCAGTGTATATAACAGTCAGGTGTAGGTTTTGTGAGGACGGCGTCTAGATACTTTACAACACACATTGACAGTCATCAGTGTATGTAACAGTCAGGTGTTGGTGCTACATACCTGACTGCTACACCTGACTGCTACACACACTGATTACTAGGGGTGGGCGATATATCATCTGCGATAATATCGTGATTGCTGTTTTAACAATGTGCAAATTGACTTTATCGAGTATTTAAATTACTTAGGGGGAAAACAATCGAAATCACGCATTGAACCCCCATACATTCACTAAGCCAGGAGGTGTATGCGAGAGAAGCCCTTGGCTGCAGCAGAGCAAGTCAATGTGATTGCTAGTGGTCCACGTCATCACACGCGAGGCCTAATGTTTATTTTGTGCTGCTACTTTGTTCAAGTGGCATTGATGAGTTAGTCACGGTATTATATGTAAACATTAGGCTAGCCTTTGAGTATTTTAATAGTCAGTTGCAAAAGATATCTTCTTATGTTACCTTTTTTTAAAATGGACTAAAGTTAAACTCTCTAAATATCAACTTTTTTAGCGATTATGCTAACCGTTAGCATCTCTATGGGATTTCTCATATACATTAGCCTTAAGCTAATGCATTAGTTTCTATTCTGAAAGGTCTGCTTAGTTTTACAGTGAAACCTAAGTAAAAGTTTGAAAGGAACTTCAGCTTCAGACTTTCTCTTGGGAAACGGTCAGGCCTATCTATCCTCTGTAATGTAGCTGGCTAGACCATGTCATTGCCACACACACAAGTGGGGGCAGAATTGGAAATGTGTCATAGAGTGACAATGCATTGGTTTGGTTAGAAAAGTCACAGGTTAGGTTATTGGTTATTGTAATGATGCTATTCATAAATAATGAGCTGTAAAGTAACTTGGACTTTTAAAAACAGTTTTTTAAAGGATATCGACTAATTATCGTTATCGTCAAAATCACCAAAATATCGAGATATTATTATTTGTCCATATCGCCCACCCTTACTGATTACTGTGAATGTGTTTTGTAAAGTATCTACACACAGATACATCCATAGGCGTATATACACACTAGATCCTATCAGACTTGTAGGTTGGATGTGAACTCAACATAATTGAACTTAGGCCTTTGTTACAACAATCATTCAACTTCATCCTCTAATCATGTAACAGCCATTTATCTTTACTTCTATCTATCCACCTATGCATGCATCCATCCATCCATCTACAGTATCTCACAAAAGTGAATAACTTTCACAAAATAACTCTGCATATAGCCATTCATGTCTAAACAGCTGGCAACAAAAGTGAGCACACCTCACAGCGAACATGTCCTAATTGTGCCCAAACTGTCAATATTTTGTGTGAGCACTATTATGATGTACTGCCTTAACCCCTATGGGCTTGAAATCACCAGAGCTGCACAGGTTTCTACTGGAATCCTATCCCACTCCTCCATGATGACATCACAGAGCTGGTGGATGTTAGACACCTTGCTCTCCTCCACCTTCGACTTGAGGATGAGCCACAGGCGCTCAAATGGGTGTAGGTACTAGGCCAGTCCATCACCTTTATCTTCAGCTTCCTCAGCAAGACAGTTGTCATCTTGGAGGTGTGTTTAGGGTCATCATCATGTGTAAAACGGCCATGCCATGCATGCGGCCCAGTTTCCGAGGAGAGGTGGTCATGCTCTGCTTGGAACTCATGTTTCCCTCTATGAACTACAACTCCCCAGTGCCAGCAGCACTCATGCAGCCCTAGATATGATGCCACCACCACCATGCTTGACTTTAGGCAAGAGACTGTTGTCTTGGTGTTCCTCACCAAGGTGCTGCCACACACACTTGACATCATCTGAGCAAGTTTATCTTGGTCTCATCAGACCACAGGACATGGTTCCAGTAATCCGCTTGTCTTCTGCACACAAGACCAAGATCAACTTGTTTGGCTCAGATGATGTCAAGTGTGTGTGGCAGCACCCTGGTGAGGAACACCAAGACAACGGTCTCTTGTCTAAAGTCAAGCATGGTGGTGGTGGCATCTAGGGCTGCATGAGTGCTGCTGGCACTGGGGAGTTGTGGTTCATAGAGGGAAACATGAGTTCCAAGCAGAGCATGACCTCCTCTCCTCGGAAACTGGGCCGCATGCATGGCATGGCAGTTTTACAGCATGATGATGACCCTAAACACACCTCCAAGATGACAACTGCCTTGTTGAGGAAGCTGAAGATAAAGGTGATGGACTGGCTTAGTACCTACACCCATTTGAGCGCCTGTGGCTCATTCTCATGCGGAAGGTGGAGTAGAGCAAGGTGTCTAACATCCACCAGCTCTATGATGTCATCATGGAGGAGTGGGATAGGATTCCAGTTGAAACCTGTGCAGCTCTGGTGATTTCAAGCCCATAAGGATTAAGGCAGTACATAATAATGCTGCTCACACAAAATATTGACAGTTTGGGCACAATTAGGACATGTTCACTGTGAGGTGTACTCACTTTTGTTGCCAGCTGTTTAGACATGAATGGCTATATGCAGAGTTATTTTGTGGAAGTTATTCACTTTTGTGAGATACTGTAGATGGATGGATGGATGCATAGGTGGATAGATAGATGTAAAGATAAATGGCTGTTACATGATTAGAGGATGAAGTTGAATGATTGTTGTGACAAAGGCCTAAGTTGAATTACAATGTAAAGATTTTTATTGAGCTGTCCTCTTTATTGCAGAAGAGAGCAAGGCGACCTGTTGAGACAACTCCAGGCGCCTCAGATGGTACGAATATATTCTGTCCACTAGTATATCCACTGACATTTGGTTCCTTACATATAGATGAGCTAGTGATACTGTTTGGATGAGTGATTCATTCCTAATGTTCCATTCACAGATGGTGACTCTGCCCTGGAAGGCACGTCTCAAGGTATGACAGTCTTAAAACGTTTCTCCTCTATATTCACTGTAGTGTGCTGTGAGGCTATTGAAACAGGTCAGATGTAGTTCGATAATATCCTGTCAGTCACATAGAAATTGAAAAGATGATGAACCTAACTGTTTGGATTAAGGGGGTTGTTTATTTTTTTTCAGCATTACACAAAAACACTGATGGGAAGGAGAGAGTGCACAGCAGGAGGGAAGTGCGCACACATTCAGGTAAAAGCACACACACACACAGACGACTCTACTGCTGAATTATGTTTTGAGAGAAGAAACTTTTAGAGTTAGAAACTTCCTGCAGATTTAATAGGAAGTGTTAATTAAGTTTTGTTCTTCATGAGGCAGGCCACTGAAGCATTGTCATAAATGCAGGGAATTAGGGGGAGTTATTTGACTCGATTTGGCTTAATAAAAAGACAGAGTGATGATAAACTGCCATTACAGCATTGCTAACACAACACATCTAATAG
>NC_063195.1:7944641-7947141 GCF_017589495.1 Alosa alosa | reverse complement strand
TTTCTTCTTCTCTGTATCTCTCTTCCTCTCTCTCTCTCTCTCTTTCTTCCTCTCTGTATCTCTCTTTCTTCCTCTCTCTCTCTCTCTTTCTTTCTCTCTCTCTCTCTCTCTCTCTCTCTCTCTTTCTTCTCTCTCTCTCTCTTTCTTCCTCTCTGTATCTCTCTTTCTTCCTCTCTCTTAGCGCTTTCAGATATAACCTCCGGAGTACATGCAGAGGTTTGTCAAACGGAGGTCCTACCCTTCGGATGATTCAGATATGATGCTAACCTGCGGACCTAATACTGACCTTATACGGACGTATGTGTGAACGACATACACGCACATTACAAAATCTCCGTGTGGTTGTCGAGTGAGGGGTGGGGGCTTGTAGAGTTCACAAGATGCAAGATATGACGCAGAATATATGCGGCCGCTGCCTGTCACAGCTGCTTTTTGTTTACAAAGTGTAGCCTATGCATTATGTAAGCTAAAGAAGACAAATCTATTGTGCGTAGGCTAATACTTGAAGTAGGCTAGTGAAGTAAGCAAACAGTATTTGTATGTGTGCTTCGAATAAACACATTTATCTGTTTTCAACGTTATGTACCAGAATTACTTGGCTATAGAACCCCACATCTGGTTTTATGTTGGAGAGAGAGCATGCACAAACTTTATGGTAGGCTACCAGCCAATTCAGTAGGCTAACTCAAGACTTCAAGGCCATCATACAACGTTTTTAAGCAATAAACAAAATACTAACATAACAGTGAAGTTGTTTGTTTTTTCATGGTTTATTTTTTCCAAAAGCATCCTCTCCCCATGTGTCTATTGCTTTTACGTAAGGAGCTTGTAACAAAGTTGGCTTTTTCTTTGTTTTTCATTTTCTCTAGGCATATATGCTCAACAAATATCAGCGAGCTCAGCGAGGTATCAATGAACAGAAACCGTGTTGGCTATCAATTTATTAAATACTCCTGTTATTGTAAATCCAACGACGCCGCTGTAGGCTACTGCCTTTTCAGCGCCTTCTGCTTATGGTGATTCAGTCTTTTGAATTCGTTTGGCCTTGCCATGCAGTTGTAGGCTACAACGTGTTCCTTCATGTTTTCTATCAAAATGTTGTATCCCTTCATGGACAGTAGCTCCGTGATGTCTGCATCTTTCCAGGTCGGAGATTTTCTGGACAGCACTATGCCACTCCATCATAACACTGGCATTTAAGTCAGATCTAACCACATGGACGCACGAAAGAAACGTCACCAACACGCCCTCTCACTAGGTGTGAATTTTAACCGCATGTTCTACACCTCGTTCAGACACAGCACATTCACATAATGTCCAGAGGAAATACTATGGGGGGAGTAGTAGAACAACCGGCTAAATTCGGACTTCCATATGACCGGTTATGTCGTTCATATATACGGCCCCACCGTTTAACATCGGCAGAACCTCCGGTCTTACACGTATGTCTGAAAGCGCTTACTGTGTCTCTCTCTAGCTCTGTTGCCCTTAGCAGCAGCAGCAGCAGCAGCAGCACTCTTAGCTCATCTGGGGCCTGCTCTCAAGAGATAAGTTAGGCACCTGTGTGTGTGTGTGTGTGTATGTGTGTGTGTGTGTGTGTGTGTGTGTGTGTGTGTGTGTATTTGTTTAATTCATTAACTCACTCACTCACCTACTCACTCACTCACTTACCTCACTCACTCACTCACTCACTCACCTACTCACTCACTCACTCACTCACCTACTCACTCACTCACTCACTCACTCACCTACTCACTCACTCACCTCGCCCACCTACTCACTCACTCAGTGGGGGGGTGTAGGCTAGCTAGCTGCTGGCCCTTTCAAAGAGCCCTGGAGGAGTTGCAAGGTCAGGTGACAGGAAGTGGAGTAACACCTTCAACACTTACACTCTGTGCCAGGCCACCAGTCAATAGTCCTTGCGTGTGTGTGTGTGTGTGTGTGTGTGTAAGAGAGAGAAAGAAGAGAGAGAGAGAGAGAGAGAGAGAGAGAGAGAGAAACGGCTGTCAATACTTCTGATGAGGATGTCTAGTCGGCTGTCTACACTATGACTCAGCATGTGAGCATGTGTGTGTGTGTGTGTGTGTGTGTGTGTGTGTGTGTGTGTGTGTGTGTGTGTGTGTGTGTGTGTGTGTGTGTGTGTGTGTGTGTGTTGTGTGAGCGTGTGTGTGTGTGTGTGTGTGTGTGTGTGTGTGTGTGTGTGTGTGTGTGTGTGCAAGCGTGTTGTGTCTCTCTTTCTTCTTCTCTGTATCTCTTTCCTCTCTCTCTTCTTTCTTCCTCTTTGTATCTCTCTTTCTTCCTCTCCTCTCTCTCTCTTTCTCTCTCTCTCTTCTCCTCTCTCTCTCTCTCTCTTTCTTCCTCTCTGTATCTCTCTTCTTCCTCTCTTAGCGCTTTTCAGATATAACCTCCGGAGTACATGCAGAGGTTTGTCAAACGGAGGTCCCACCCTCGGATGATTCAGATATGATGCTAACCCGCGGACCTAATACTGACCTTATAA
>NC_063195.1:7924641-7939641 GCF_017589495.1 Alosa alosa | reverse complement strand
CTTAACAAGTTACCTACAGTCCAGAACACATAATCTGTTGCAATATTCTGATGATCGGCGATGATATCGGCAAATGTTTGTTTTCCAAAGTAAGAATTTCACTTCACCATGCACCTTCGACAATACCTGGCCTACCTGGTATCATTACAAACATTATTCTGTGTCCTAAAACTGGCATATTTTATGGCATTGTGTCATGTAAGTTCGTTGCAAAATCTAGAGAAATGTGTGAGGTGGTCAGCGGGGGACAATTGAGACATACATTGGATTGTGTTATTACTTGAACACTCCACACTATCCACAGCTGTGGTAGGCCTATCAGGGGCAGGAGGATTACTGTCAGCGCAGGCTTTATATAAAATTCTTCAACAGAAGGCCTCGAATGTTGTCTTGTTTGTGGAGCGCTTTGCTTCGCTTCTGTAATTTTGGCTTCATTGAAAATGAGGGCTTCCCTCAATGACCCTCCGAGAATAAATAAAGGTTGAATGAATGAATTAATGCAGGCTTGCCCAAAATAAAGGCATGTGGTTTGCGCAGCCTACAGTAAATAACAGACCCGCCAGAATGTGCGTTATGATGCTTTTTTACGAGCAAGATGTTTTGGTACCCTACGCACACTGCATGTTCTTAAATAACAATGATCATCAGTAATATTCGACCATTAATTTGGGTAAATGGGCAAGCGTGACCACCTTGATTGGCTGATGATTGTAACGCGGGCATGATTCCAAACACCTCCCTTACGATGATGAGTGACAGGTCTCAGAATGCGTGCGCTACACAAGGACGGAAGATGATGAATAACTGGGGTCGTAGGCTATTCACAAAGGCTTTTATCTTACTACTAGGAGTAGGCTACTCCTAAATCGCACTTAAAGATTTTAGATTGGAGTTTTCTCTTAAAAGTTATTCACAAAGCCTTTCAGACAACTCCTAAACTAGGAGTGAGTCTTCGTGGCTATGGGTGACGTCATTACTCATGCACGAGCTTGACTGAAGTGACCACCTTGATTGGCTGGACGATTGTAACGCTGGGAATTCCAAACACCTCTCTTCCGTGATGACTGACAGGTGACAGGTCGGAGAATGCGTAAGCTACACAAGTAGTGCGAAGGACGGAAGATGATTAATAACTGAATAAAAAGGCCTAGCCTAAATGAATAAAGAGTAAGGCAAAACAAATAGCTTAGTAGCCTAATGAAACATGGGCCTATGGATTGATGCAGTAGCCTACCTTTGCAACATTATTAAATGAATCTGTCACCATATCCCTAGGCTACGTTTGCAAAGAGGAGAACATTTTAATTTGATTCACAATGAAACGTTACATTTCATTTACATGTTAACAATGAGTAGTTTTGGTTGTTGTTGGTGGCGTTATTGCATCCCTTTTATGAATGCAAAATTGTTCCCTTTTGGAAGCTCCTGTTGCGCATAGGCTATTTCAAAACATTGCAACGTAAAATGCCACAAAAAAGCTGCTTATGAATAGGTCTTAGTGAGTTAGGAGTCCTCTCGACTTAAGCTGTCCCAGACTTAGGTGCTACATTTAGGTCTAAAATGCTTCGTGAATTACTTTTTGTAAAAAATTAGGAGTCCTGAAGTTAGGAGTGACACGCCCATTATTTTTAGGAGTTGCTCCTAAATTCGCCAGTTAGGAGCTACTTTTAGCCTTAAAATTCTTTGTGAATAGGGCCCCTGAATAAAAAGGCCTTGCCTAAATGAATCAAGGCAAAACAAATAGCCTAGTAGCCCAATGAAACATACGGATTGATGTAGTATCTTTGTAACATTATTAAATTATTCTGTTACTATGCCTACGTTTGCAAAAGAGAACATTTTAATTTGATTCACACTAATGTTACATTTAATTTACATGTTGACAATGATTAGCCTAGTTTTGGTTGTTGTTGGCAGGCGCTATTGCATGTTAGTTATGCCTACAATGCAAAATTGCTTCCTCGCGATTGGAAGCTCCTGTAGCTGCATAGGATTTCAAAACCGCAGGTTTGTGAATAGGTCTGTGAGTAAGGAGTCCTCTTGACTTCTTTTAAGCTGTCAGAGGTGGGAAGGTGTGATTTTTTGGGGGAAGGGCCGGATTAACTGGGCACAATTGTCTGATGGCCCCCCCTTCCCCAGCCAACGGAATCGGGTGGTTAGTTAATAGGCCTATCGTGAAGATTTTTCCTGCCATCTAAGGCACGAAGCGCATCTGTGAGGCCAAGCCTCACCAAGTAGCTTGTTTGTTTACAACTAACATTCCATTTAATTAAACTGCTTTATAGGCTATGCGAAAATAGTTTTCAACATTTTGAATATTAGTGTCGGGTGAATTGAAATGTTCTCAAAGTAGCCTTATGGCTGAAAGCTGCTTGGGACCCCCGTCAAGCAATATAACCATACAAACGGACTCATTGTTTCAAAAGGAGTCATTTTGGCTTTGTCAGAACTGAAGAGCTGTGGACCAATGATGCCCAATGAAAATAAATGAACGCAACGCAACACAACACAACACAGACCCTCTTCGTCAGTCACTGACATGAACGAAACACAGAACCCGCTTCTCTCACGGCAGTCACTGACAGTAACCTAGAATAAATGCATGGGGAAAACACTTCCCCATGACAAAGACATCGTAAAACACTGAAAGTTAATATTTTGTCACTAGCAACATTCATCTGTCCTTTGTCAAATGTATTATGTTCCAAGTACCCTATGCGTAATTCTGCTTCATAAAGTTGAACAAATACATTTGCTTATTTCACAGAAAAATATAAATAGCCAGTCTACAGTGCAGAGTTGGTAAGTTATGGTAGGCCAACCTGCAGTGAACATACAAACAGGGGAAATTATTTCTCTTGCAGCTGAGTAGCCTCAGGTGCGCACGTAGACATAAGGCCGAACATGCAAGAGTGATGTTAAACTTAAATAGGTTAACATCACTCTAAGTTCGCCTTCAAGCAAGGAAAACGATGATTTGAAGACATCTGTTTCGTTGGAAGGGCAAGGGGTAGCAACAGGGCAACACAGAGACAGGCCCGATGGCAGGGCTGTTATGAGAGTATTAAAATATGGGATATTCTACGGGAAAACATTAAAACGGCAAGACAGCGGGAAAGTTAAAATACGTGATAAACACGGAAAAAGTTGGCATGCATTGTTTCGGTCCCCGTGCACAGGGATTTTTTGTCATACTATTAATCACATATGATTATTTGTGAAATTGTGCAAACAGGCGCAACACATTTGAAAAGGAAGGACTGGTAGCATGCAAGCTCACGGGAAAGATTGATTTAAGAACGTTATCACAAAGTGTGTGGCTGTGGCGCAGGCGAAGAAGACAATTGGCAGGGAGGGGTCATGTCTTTTTAACAATTCTGTCGGAGGGTCATTGAACAATTTCTAGCAGACAAGAGAGGGTCATGCAACTTCCAACTGAAGCACTCAAAATTCTTCCGGTGGCCCCTTCAATAAATAACGATCAGTCCCTAGATTGCTGCTGGGCTATATGTCTTGGTTCTGTTAACAACTCATTGTCAAACGATAGCCTATCTCAAGTTGCATCCATTACAAACAAACATGCACTGTGAACGTCTGGGATTGGGGAGAGCACTAAATGCTCTACTGAATAAGCACAAAGTCAAACCTTTAAATGAAAAACACTCTTTAATAATCCAAAAAAATAAACCGCTAATGAAGTAAACTTGACCATCAAAAATCGTTTATCGCTTGTAACTCCGTGATACCAGGACGTAACAGGAAGGCATTTGGCTGAGCAACGGAGGTTAATATGCTCCATGTTTTGTCCAAACTGTCTATCATCGTTGCACTCGGAGAAAACCGGAATGTTTCATTCGTCCCGGTTGTACCTACTCAAAACGCAGATAGAACCTTATTATTCTAAGGTAGCGAAATAGCGTTCAGCATGATTCATGCCCAATTAATTCCCCCTGTTAAAGTGTTCGCCTTTGTAGTTTGGTTTCGTGATAGCCTATGATAAACGGCTTATGGCCAAATATGTGAAAACGTTAAAATACAGTAGGCGATAAACCCAGAAAAAGTTGACAGTGATTTTTTCATAATCACTTTGGAGGGTCATAGAAAAATGTATTGCTGGCGAGGGAGGGTCACGTCTTTTTGGACTAATGCTCCCAAAACTCCTCCGGTAGCCCCTTAAATAAATAACGAACAGTCCCTAATGAAGTAAACTTGTGACCATCAAAAATCGTTTATCGCCTGTAACTCCGTGATAACAGGACGTAACAGGAAGGCATTTGGCTGAGCAATGGAGGTTAATACTCTATATTTTGTCCAAATTATGTCTGTCTATCATCGTTGCACTCGGAGAAAACCAGAATGTTTAATTTGTCCCATGTCTCTCACGGCTGCAAACGGGATTCACTCGCAGTTAACCAAATATTTCTTTATTAGGGCAGGGCAGGCATATTTCTGGCTATTACATTATTTCTAAACCAGTCTGCTAAAGTCTGTAGTGAAGTCTGTGTAGGGTTTTCCAGGCTCCATTTCTTTTTACGAGACACCCTGCTCACTTGAGCCATCTACCGGTTGTTTGGGTTGTTGCAGCGTCTCACTGGAAAAATACAAATTAAAGTCGCGTGATACCGCGTGATCCCACGCGCGGACCGCGAGTGAAGCTGGCCAAATCGAAGCACTGCCCACTGTAAAACTAAAATGTTACAAAGGTGGCAAAAATAATATATATTTTTTTTTTTTTGGGGGTTACAAACTTATTCAAAATCATCCCCCCCTCTGGTTTTTACACAAATCGCACCCTGTGTGTGAGGGAAGCAAGGATAAAGATAGAGAGAGACAGAAAGAGAGAGAGAGAGGGGTGTGTGTGTGTGGAAGGGAAAAGATAGAGAGGACAGAGAGGGAAAGCAAGGGAAAGAAGACAGAAGAGAGAGAGAGGGGTGTGTGTGGGGAAGAAGATAAGGAAGAGAAGAGAAGTAGAGTTAGTATGTGTGTGTCTCATAAGCATTTCTCTCTATATCTCCCTTTTTCTCCTCCATATCTTTCCCTCTCTCTCTCTCTTTCTCTCTCTCTCTATCTCTCTCTCTTTCTCTATCTGCCCCTTAGTTCATAATAATATTCTCTCAGTACATGCTATCGCCTCTGCCAAAGAGGTTGTGTTTACGTTTCCATGGGACTGATTTAATTGAAACTTAGCAGTGTGTGGTTGCATGGCACCAGGAAGAACCCATTGCATTTTGGAATGAAATGGTGATCTTATGATTTTGCTGTTCTATCTTGGTGCTGATGTTGTGGTTTCGTTGTTCCATCTTGGTGGTGATGATGTGATTTGGTTGTTATATATTGGGGCTGATGTGATTTACAGTTTTTCTCGATTGCTTTTACCTGCTTAAGTAAACTAGAACCCACTTGGTCTTCATGACTACTTTCTTTGCATCATTCATTATACATAAGAGATGTTCTGTGTTGCTATTTGCAAGTATGGATCTAATGCACATTTAGACAAAGTACTGTATTGCCTATTTGGTGGAGAAAACAGTACAAAAGGTGTTTACTGTAGGTCTATTTAGATGAAAAATGACAAGTTGTAGTTCAATGAAATTTACTGTATCTTGCTAGGTATTTGTACTGTATGTCTTACATGTCAATTGCAGTTACATCTTGGGAGGAATTAATAAATTATTTTTTTATTCAGTACATTTTGTCTTTTCACAGTTTTTTTCTGATAGGCCTACCAGAAAAATAAGAAAGTAATGGAACAGACATAGCAAAAATGCTCATTTTTAGAACTAGATTTTGCATTTTGTTGTCCAGTGTGTAATGATTGATTAAAGAGTGTTTTTTAATTGGCAACAAGTTGTATTGTTTGAAGGCAAGATTTGCTTTTGCTGCATGTTTTAAGTGTTTTGAGAGAGTAACAGCCTTTTGCAAGCAAAATGTGTCATTTTGTCCAGAGTGCTTTTGTTCAGACACGGGTGTTAACTGTTTTGAGAGTGTGATTTCAGAGTTGACACAGGTATCAAAACGATCAAGAAAAACTGTAATTGTTATATTGATGTTGATGATGTGGTTTGGTTGTTATTTATTGGGGCTGATGTGATTTAGTTGTTATATCAAAGTCCGTGAGCAAGGCTTCACAACACCGATCTTGCTCCAGCTGCGAGTTCACAACACATGATTGGCACGATGTCTTCACAACACACCATATGATTTGCTCAATGTATTCACATTACATTACATTACATTACATTACATTTGGCTGACGCTTTTTTAACCAAAGCGACTAACAACATGGTAAACAGTAAGTTTTAGAACAATTCTCACAATTTTAGGACAGTTTAAAAAACATTAGAGTACAGTAAAAATAAGTGCGTCGGTGAGTGCTGTTTTTAACAGTTACTTGTCAGTTTAAAACGGCTGGTGACTGCTAGGATCAGTAAGACTTGTTGTAAGTGTTGCTATGAGAGTAGATGTTCTCTAAAGAGCTGGGTCTTCAGGAGTTTTTTGAAAGTGGAGAAGGATGTCCCTGCCCTTGTAGGAACTGGCTGTGTGTTCCACCAACGAGGAACAACAGATGAGAAAAGTTTGATTGGCTTGAGCGCACGGTGTGGTAGAGCTAGACGTCGTTCGTCAGAGGAGCCGCAGCGGTCTGGAGGTAGTGTAAGTCTGTATGAGGGCATTCAAGTAGGTGGGAGCAGAACCGAGACTACTTTGTAGGCAAGCGTTAGAGACTTGAATTTGATGCGGGCCGCCATAGGTAGCCAGTGTAGCTGGATGAGCAGCGGGGTAACATGTGCCCTTTTGGGTTGGTTGTAGACCAAAGGTCAAAGTCAAAGTCAGCTTTATTGTCAATTTCTTCACATGTTCCAGACCCTTCAGGGAGGGGGAAAGCACCAATAATCCTTCCAGCTGTGTTCACTATGCGCTGCAGGGCTTTCCTGTTGTATTCAGTGCAGCTTCCGCCCCACACAGCGATACAGCTAGAGGATGCTCTCGATGGTGCCTCGGTAGAATGTGGTCATGATGGCTGGTGGAGCACTTGCTCGCCTGAGTTTCCGCAGGAAGTACAGGCGGCCCTGAGCTCTCTTAGCCAGTGATGCAGTGTTGGTGGTCAGGAGAGGTCTTCACTGATGTGCACCCCCAGGAATTTGGTGCTGCTCGCTCTCTCCACCACAGCACCGTCGATGGTCAGTGGCAGGTGTTGGGTGTGACCTCTCCCGGAAGTCAACAACAATCTCTTTGGTCTTGCTGACGTTCAGCAGGAGGTTGTTGTCCCTGCACCCACGTGGTCAGATGGTGGACCTCCAACCTGTATTGAGTCTCGCCGCCCTTGGTGATGAGACCCACCAGAGTTGTGTGGGCTCAGCAAATTTCACTATGTGATTGTTGCTGTAGGTTGCAGTGCAGTCATCGTCAGCAGGGTGAAGAGCAGCGGACTGAAACACGCCCGCCTTGGGGGCCCCTGTGCTCAGTGTGATGCTGCTTGAGGTATTGTTGCCAACCGCATTACTACTTGGGGCCTCTGACAGAGGAAGTCCAGTAGCCAGTTGCAGAGGTAGGTACTGAGTCCCAGTTTGTCAAGTTTGCAGATGAGTTGTTGTGGTATTATGGTGTTGAATGCAGAACTGGAAGTCTATAAACAGCAATCTCACATATGAGTCTCTTTTCCAGGTGGGTGAGGGCTGGGTGGAGGGCAGAGCAGATTGCATCCTCTGTGGGCAGCTTGGCTCGGTATGCAAACTGGAAGGGGTCCAGGGTGGGGGAGAATGGCTTTGATATGTGACATGACAAGCGCTCAAAGCACTTCATGATGATGGGTGTCAGTGCCACAGGGCGGTAGTCATTGAAGCAGGATGGAGCAGTTTTCTTCGGCACAGGTATGATGGTGGCAGCTTTGAAACATGATGGGACGATGGCTTGCTTCAGGGAAGTGTTAAAGATGTCTGTAGAAGACATCCTTAAGCTCCCCTGCACAGTCCTTCAGCGCCACGACCTGGGATGTTGTCTGGACCTGTTGCCTTCTGGTGTTGATGGCAGCAAGTGTCCTCTTCACGCTGTCGGCAGAGAGAGGCACAGGGGCTGCTCATGTAGGGGGATGGGTCTTCTGTGGGCAGGTGCTGTTTTGTGCTTCAAAGCGAGCAAAAAGCGGTTCAGGTTGTTGAGCAGAGGGATGTTGCTCTCACAGCTCTGTGGCGCTGGGCTTGTAGTCCGTGAGGGGCCTGAATGCCCTACCATAGGCTTTGTGCGTTCCTGCTGTCTTTTGAAGTGGGTGGTTATCTTGTGAGTGTATTCCTTTTTTTGCTTCCTTGATGCCCATCGGGACAGGTTGGCTCGCTGTTTTCATGCCAGCTTCATCCCCAGCTCTGTAGGCTTTGTCTCTGGCCCTCAGCAGCCTGAGGACATCCCCTGTCAGCCATGGCTTCCAGTTCTGGATCATCTGAAGTGGTTTCACTGCGCAGGCTGGGAGACCTGTCAGGAGGGCATTGCAGTAGTCGAAATGGTGGAGATGACTATTGCCTGAACCAGAAGTTGGGTAGCATCTTGAGTCAAGTAAGTCCTGATTTTCCGTATGTTGTAGAGTGTGAAACGGCATGACCGGGCGACTGAGGCAACATGATCTGAGAAGTTTAGTTGGTTGTCGAGAACAACTCCTAGATTTCTTGCAGTCCTGGTCGGTGAAACAGACATGGAGTCAAATTTGATGTTGATGTCGTGGTGTATGGTAGGTTTAGCTGGGATGACCAGCAGTTCAGTCTTTGAGAGGTTCAGCTGGAGGTGGTGTGCCTTCATCTATGTAGCTATGTCTGAAAGGCAATCCGAGATCCGTGCTGAAACCAAGGGGTCATCAGGTGGAAAGGACAGATAGAGCTGTGTGTCGCCTGCATAGCAGTGGTATGAGAAGCCGCGGCGAACGGATAATCTGTCCCAAGGAGGTGGTGTAGATAGCAAAGAGGAGGGGGCCCAGCACTGAGCCCTGGGGGACCCCTGTGGTGAGATGGTGAGGTGCAGATAGCTGACCAAGCCATGATAATGCTAAACGAGCGTCCTGTGAGGTAGGATTCAAACCAGGAGAGAGCAGAACCGAGATTCCCATGTCAGCGAAGTATAGAGAGAAGGATACTGTGATTAACCGTGTCAAAGGCAACCGATAAGTCAAGCAGAATGAGTACTGATGACCGAAAGCGGTCGCCCTGGCTTCTTTAAGGCTTCTGTTACAGACAGCAGAGCCGTTTGGTAGAGTGGCCGCTTTTGAACCCAGACTGATTTGGATCCAGAAGGTTGTTCTGTGAAAGGAAGTCAGAGACCTGTTTGGAGACTGCTCGCTCAATGCCTTTGGATAGGAAAGGCAGTAGTGAGACAGGGCGGTAGTTCTCGACTTGAGCAGGGTTGAGAGAAGCTTTCTTAAATAACGGTGTTACCCGGCCATTTTGAATGCTGTTGGAAATGTGCCAGAGGTTAGCGAGGCATTGATCACATGTGTGATAGCTGGAGCGATGGTCGGGCTGATGGACTGAAGTAGGCTCAGAGGTATAGGGTCCAGCGAGCATGTGGTAGGACGGCTGCATGTCAGGAGTCTAGATACTTCACTCGAGAGAGGCGTGAATGCTGAAAAAGATGTTCCAGCAGTCCCTAGAGGTTGTAGGAGTCGCGGTATCTGAGTCAGATGCGTTGAGTGGGCATGTAGAGAATTGACTGCTGATTGCCACCACTTTGTTTGTAAAAAATGAGGCGAGGGTATCTGCAGTAAGGCTGGATGGAGGAGGAGGCAGCTGAGGGTTGAGTAGCGATTTGAAGGTTGAGAAAAAAGTTTTCGAAAGTGTCTGTAGCTGTTGATTTTGTCATTGTAGAAAGCAGTCTTAGCAGCAGTGATGCTGGCTGAGAAGGAGGTCAGGAGTGTCTGGTAGTTTTGAGGTCGCCAGCTAGTTTGGGATTTGTGCCATTTCCTCTCCGCGGCTCTGAGTTTGGTGCGCCATGCATCGGAGGGTATCATTTAGCCATGGATGAGAATGTTTGATCGAGCTGGCCTTGTGGTAAGAGGGCACAGCTCGCCTAGACACGAGGTCAGTGTGGAGCAGAGCGAGTCAGTGGCCTCATTAACCTCCAGAGAGGAGAAGGTGTTGAGGGAGGTAGACCGGAGGCAACCACAGAGGAGAAGTGCGTTGGAGACAGGTTCCGGATGTTGGCGGCGAACGTGACCATCGGCTGAGGAGCCAGAGGCTGTTCTGTCAGGCTGACGCTTGAACTGGATGAAGAAGTGGTCAGAAAGATGGAGAGGCGTCACCATGAGGGTGTCTGCGCTGCAGTTCCGAGTGAAGATCAAGTCAAGCTCTTTGCCAGCTTTGTGAGTCGGTGGACTTTGAACCAGTTCGAGGTCAAAGGAGGACCAGGGCCAAAAAGTCCGCTGAGCCTGGGGCATCTAAGTGGATGTTCATATCACCGAGAACAAGAAGCGGACAGTCATGCTCAGGGATGGAGGATAGCAGAGTGTCAAGTTTGTCAATAAAGTCGCCTAGTTGGCCTGGAGGGCGGTAGATGACCAGCACGTAGAGTTTTGCTGGGGCGATCACTGTGATGGCATGGAATTCGAATGAGACATATTTGTTTGAAGGCAGTAGCGGGGTGAATTTCCATTTGTTGGAGATCAGCAGGCCCGTCCGCCTCCCTCGGCCCAGATAGGCGAGGGGTGTGGGATAGTGTAAGGTTAGTGGAGAGTGCAGCCGGGGTGGCAGTGTTCTCTGGTTTGATCCAAGTCTCAGTGAGAGCAAGGAGTTCCAATGAAAGGTGGTTGGCATAGCCTGCTATGAAGTCCGTTTTGTTGACTGCGGATTGACAGTTCCACAAGCCCATGGAGAAGGAGGTTTCTGTCGGTGAGGACCGGTTAAGTTCCTGGAGGTTAAGGCGATTTCTGCCCCTTTGGCATGATGCATTTTCTGCAATGGCCGTGATAACAGATATGGTGGAACGGCACATTTTGCCGTTAATCGGTGCCTGTGAACTTGCACAGGTAAACTTGCTTGTCTTGACCGCGGCCCGCCTTACATGAGGCCGGGTTGAAACGAGGGCTGCCGCTTTATGCTGACGCCTCAGCAGCCGCCACTATTGTTATGCTGATAGGAATTGCATGCAGCTGTCCTCGTGTCTCATTAATGATGAATCAGCGTAGACCGCCCTCTGACGTTCGCACAGCTTAGATTGTTCAAAAGGGTGTTAATTACTGTCAACTGAAAGTCCGCCGGGCCACACCCGATCAAACTCACAGTTTCAAGTAGCCTCCTCCCTCAGCTGTTCCCAAACGCCCAGAGTCCAATTCTAAACACTTGGAGAGGATTGGCCAGTAGTAGCCTATGTGTTCTTGCTTTCTCTCTCCCAACTCACTGCAGTTGTTGTCTCACATCACACCATGATTGGCTCAATGTATTCACATGTCGATGTTTTGCCGAGGAAGGGGTGGGATATGTGTAGACAACGGCCATATTGGCGTTACAAACTAGCCCCATGCATTTCTATAGAGGATTTTTTGAGTGCTGTGTCTCCACATTAGAAAGTCTTTGGTTATATTGATGTTGATGATGTGATTTGGTTGTTATATATTGGGGCTGATGTTGTGATTTGGTTGTTATGTATTGGGGCTGATGTTGTGATTTGGTATTGGGGCTGATGTTGTGATTTGGTTGTTATGTATTGGGGCTGATGTTGTGATTTGGTTGTTATGTATTAGTGCTGATGATGTGATTTGGTTGTTATATATTGGGGCTGATGTTGTGATTTGGTTGTTATGTATTGGGGCTGATGTTGTGATTTGGTTGTTATGTATTGGGGCTGATGTTGTGATTTGGTTGTTATGTATTGGGGCTGATGTTGTGATTTGGTTGTTATGTCCCAGCACGGGTGTTGTCCTGCATTGTCTCTCTAGGAGTCCTGCAGTTGTAAGAGGAGAGAGGTTCAATAGGTTTGGCACAGAATAAAGTTTAACCCACAGTTGCCATGGTTACACTTGACATTTTGCCGATTGAAGGCTAGGCAGTCCATCCTGCCCAGACAGACACACACACAGACAGAAACACACACACATACACACACAAATACATATGCTCATACACACACAGACACACACAGACTCCCACACACACACATACACACACAGACACACACAGACTCCCACACACACAAACACACACACACACACACACACACACACACACACACACACACACACACAAACATGCACACACACACACAAACATGCACACACACACACACACACACACACACACACACACACACACACACACAAACATGCACACACACAAACACACACACACACACACACACACACACACACACACACACACACACGTATGCATGCATCTTTTTCGATCACATTGCAAAAAATAAGAAGCGCAGATGCAATCATCAAGTTAGTTGACACAAGCACCTGCTCTTGTTTCTCTCTCTCTGCTCTTCTCTTCTCTCTCTCTTCCTCTCTCTCTCTCTCCCTCCCTGCTCATTCCTCTCTCTCTCCCATTCCTCCTCTATCTCCCCTCTCTCTCTCTCTCTCTCTCTCTCTCTCTCTGTGTGTTTGTGTGTCTATGTGTGTGTGTGTGTGTGTGTGTGTGTGTGTGTGTGTGTGTGTGTGTGTGTGTGTGTGTGTGTGTGTGCAGCTATCTGTATGTGAGTGGGCCAATTGTAATGTCTCTCTAAAAATATATCTCTCTCTCCTCACTCATGGACCCCAGGTTTTGGACAAGAGGTGTGTGTGTGTTTATCCCCCCCACCCCCCCCACCCCATCCTCCGACCTCTTAGCCCAATCCCCCACCACGCACACACATTTCCTGTGTACGGGAATATTTGTGTGTGTGATTTCCCTTGAGTATCTGTGTGTGTGTGTGTGTGTGTGTGTGTGTGTGTGTCTGTGTGTGTGTGTGTGCTTGTGTGTGCGAGTGGCACGGAGGATGTTGAAATATTTAGTGGGAGTGCATTAAGCTGTAAGTGTGTGTGATCGTCTCACTGCTGGAAATGCCTTCATTTCATCAACTCCCCAGACTATGTAAGAACACACACACACACACATTCTCTCTCTCTCTCTCTCTCTCTCTCTCTCTCTCTCTCTCTCTCTCACACACACACACACACACACACACAGTGAGAAAAACACACAAACACACACACACACACACACACACACACACACACACACACACACACACACACACACACACACACAAACACACACACACAGTGAGACAACACACACACACACACACACAGAAACACAGAGATAGAGAGAGAGAGAGAGAAAATGAGAAATATATTCAATACCCCCTACATCACCCCACAGGCCCAGGACAACAATGTTACAATAGTCAGAAAAACAGACCCAACCAAATTACCAACACTGGCAAGAAAAATTACATTACCTTTTGGAAATAAGTCACCAAACATCAACCACAGTTTTAAGACAGACGACCGGTAGCTCTTACTTCAGTAAAGTATCCAAATCGATAAGTTGGTGCTCTTGAAAAAAAGGGGACAATTTAATTATTCCATGAAGGAGAGTAAGTCCAGGGCTGTTCCCAAAACCATAGTTGCTAGCTGTTAGCTTAATTTTGTTATTGCTAGGCAATTTCATTGCCAACTAACTAAGCTAACAGGTTAGCAACTATGGTTTTAGGGAACAAAACTAACTAAGTACAGGTTAGCAACTATGGTTTGAGAAACGAATTGTTGCTAACAGGTTAGCAACTATGGTTTTGAGAAACGCCTAGCTACAAGTTAGGGACTTTGTTGCTAGGCAATTTCCAAGTAGTATAAGCATGTATACTTTGACTCCCATGAGGAAATTTGGTCTCAAGATTTATCCCTAACCGTGAATTAGTGAAACATTCAGCACACAGTGAAGAAACAGTGAGGTGAAGCACACACTAATCCTCCGCCAGGAGCTGCCTTTGCAACAACAGCTCGGGAGCAGTGAGGGGTTAGGTGCCTGCCTCAAGGGCACTTGGCCTTGCCTACTGGTCGGGTTCAACTCGCAACCCCTCCGGGTTACAAGTCCAGAGGCAACCGTGGGCCACGACTGCCCTAAAATTCCCATTGCCAACTAACTAAGGGCTAACAGGCAAGCAACTATGGTTTGGAAAATGCCCAGGCTGGTGGAGGTGAGAAGAGGCATTTAAAAAGCCTTCATTGTAATGGCGTCAAAGCCATTGGTTTTGACCAAAACTGGTCTTCTTCAGGGCTAGGCATTCAAACCTACTACAAGGTAGGTTTCACCTTTTGTAGCCTAGGTTAACAGGTCATGACCTTAACACCAGCCGATAGGAAAATTACATCAAATGTGCACAAAATCATTCAAAGATAGAAATACTGTTTTCTCATAATACATATTAACAGACGACAAGTGACAAGTTCATTACAAACAGTCCAGATACAGAGAAACACTGAGGAAAAGTCATCTCCAATATACACTCTTCCTCTCTTCTCCTCTCCTCCACTCTCCCTCTCTTTTCTAATATACACTCCTCCTCTCTTCTCTAATATACACTCCTCCTCTCTTCTCCTCCACTCCTCCTCTCTTCTCTAATATACACTCCTCTCTTCTCCTCCACTCCTCCTCTCTTCTCCAATATACCTCTTCTCCACTCCTCCTCTCTTCTCTAATATACACCTCCTCCTCTTCTCCTCCCTTCTCCCCTCTTCTGTCCTGCACTCCTCCTCTCTTCTCCTCCACTCCTCCTCTCTTCTCCAATATACACTCCTCTCTTCTCCTCCACTCCTCCTCTCTTCTCCAATATACACTCCTCCTCTCTTCTCCTCTCCTCCACTCTTCCTCTCTTCTCCTCTCCTCCACTCTCCTCTCTTTTCTAATATACACTCCTCCTCTTCTAATGCCTCCTCCTCTCTTCTCCTCCCGTCTCTCCTCTTCTCAATATACCTCCTCTCTTCTCCTCCACTCCTCCTCTCTTCTCCAATATACACTCCTCCTCTCCTCTCCTCCACTCTCCCTCTCT
>NC_063195.1:7917141-7919641 GCF_017589495.1 Alosa alosa | reverse complement strand
TAATGTTTAATGAGGGTGCGAAGCTGGTGGTGTTCCCAGGCAGAAGGAGGAGGAAGGTTCTTCAGCCCGAGTGAGCCTCCGTGGGCCCTACCCTTGCGGAGCCAGCAGGGGAAGATGCGGCCAGGAGGCTGAACCCGACTACCCAGGCTGAACCGAAGCGTGAGTTTTCCCAGAATAAGCGTTGCAGGAAGATGATCTGACAGATGGGATTGATTCAGATATGAAGGTTCTGGGAAATGGAAGCTGAGGTTGAACCTGTTTTAAAATGCTGAGGTCAAAAGCGTTTCACAAATGGATGAGACGATGAAGGCAAAAAAGAAACATCTGAGGCCAAAAATAAGCCCTTTGGTAGAAAGTGATTCTGACTGAGTGTGGATTGTAGTTTGCGCATGGTGGTTACCCTACTCAAGAATACACTGTGCAGGACATTAAAAATTTTCTGAAAGAAAGCGAAGCATGTTAGAAATGTTAAGATCGACAGCTTTTTCCCTGATATTGAACAATTCATGGCCACAACAAAGCAGTTCATTCTGGCCGGTCTTTTTCTAACCCTGAGGTATACCGTTTAACCAAGTTCCTCACTAAGTTAAATACACTTTTTGGGTAAGGGCCCGGTAAATCAAAAAGCAACACGTCCCAAGTAAGCAGAATCATATGTTTAATCATACAACTTTTTCTTTTCTTCTTTCGAACTGGTTTTGACCATGGTGATTTCGTTGTAGCTTCTAAATATTAATGGGGCTAGGGATCCTTAGAAAAGGCTGGTTGACTTCTGTCAAGTGTTAAGCGTCTGGGCGTCATTATACTGCAAAGGCAGCACAGTGATGCAAAGGCAACGACTGATTGGGCTCTAGAGTGGGAGGGTATTTCTCTTTTTGAGTCCACAACTCCAGCGTTAGTGGGGGTCGCATGTCTTTTTTCAAAAGGCTTTACTCCCATTTTCTTATGAAGTGGTGGAAGTTATAGAGGAAGATTGCTAAAGTTAGAGCTGTCTTTGAGGATCATGTTTTTGTTTTGTTTGTGTGTATGCCAACTACAGCAGCAGAAAGGTGGCATTTTGAAACATTGTCTACTGTTGTAATGGTTAATAGTGATGAATATTTGTTTTGTGGGGGGATTTTAACTGCACAGAGCAGGTTTGGACGGAATCATGTTGGAGCGCATGTGCTTTCCGCCGGCTTGATCAATGTAATGCAGACACATGACCTAAGTGATGTGTGGAGGAATTTTCATGGATCAAAAACAATATACTTGGACTCATGTCCATAGTAATATGATTTCCTGGCAAGGCTTGACAGGTTTCTGCTTTAAACATCATCTTAATATTTTTTAAATTATATATTACTCCTGTAAGCTTTTCAGATCATAGTTTGGTGTGTGCAGTGGGTTCTAGGCTCAGTGGAAGCCAAAGAGTGCTTATTGGCATTTTAATGCCACTTTAACCCTGATAAAGGAATTTAGAGATGTTTTAAGCTTTCTGGGATGTTTTTGTGAATGCCGAACATCTTTTATCTCCTTACAACAGTGGTGCAGGATTTTGGTAAATTACAAATCCAACAACTATGCAACAGTACACTCGAAATATCACAAGTGACAGAACCCGGTCAGTGGAATATTTGGAAGCAGAGTTAGTAGAAATTCAGAATTTGGCTTACTCTGGGGATCATGATGATGACAATTTAGCAGCGGCAAGAAAGGCGCCTTAGCTGAGCTGCTGGGTGTTAATGCACAAGGGCGTTGGTCCGTTCACGTTTTCAGTGTGTGGATCAGATGGATGTGCCTTCAAAGTTTTCTTTAACTTGGAGAAGAAAAATGGCCAGAGGAAATACATTCATTCTTTGCAATCTGGTGGAACGCGCGACCAGTGTGCATGATATTAGAAATAGAGCTGCACAGTTCTATAAAGATCTATCACGGGGAGGCGAACTAAGCGGTGTACAGGCTGACAGTGTGTTCTTGAAGTTGCCTCCAGGTTTCAGAGGAATCCTTGGCTGAACAGTTCCGCTCTGGCGTTGGAGGAACTGGAGGCCCTTCAGGTATGGAGTGTGTAGGAGCCCCTGGCCTGGATGGAATCCCCAGACTTTTATAAGTCTTTTGGTCTGAGGTGGGAGGTTGCTTGCAGTGTATGACAGTCTTGCTAAGGACTTCTGCCGTGAGCTGTGGTGAGCGGTCCTCACGCTTCTACCAAAGAGGTCTCACTGATATAAGTGCAGAGCCCGTGTCGCTCACATAATAGTGACTATAAATTGTTGTCAAAGCACTGGCTAACAGATTATGCAGGTGATAGATCAGGTCATCCATCAGACCAAACAGCCTGTATTCCCAGTAGGTCATTTGATAATGTTTCTTTAGTCCGTGATGTCATAGACATGGCTAAAATTTTGGGAGGGCTTGATGTGGGTTTTAGTCTCTTTAGACCAAGAGAAAGCTTTTGATAGGGTGGGCACAGCTATCTTTGGGGCCAGCGTTATATGCCTTTGGATTCAGTGAAGGCTTTATT
>NC_063195.1:7909641-7912141 GCF_017589495.1 Alosa alosa | reverse complement strand
CACACACACAGCTCAACAGTAATCATACACACACACACACACACACACACACAGCTCGACAGTAAGCATACACACACACACACACACACTGATCGACAGTAATCATACACACACACACACACAGCTCAACAGTAATCATACACACACACACACACACACACACACACACACACAAAAATACACACACACACACACAGTTTCAATAGTAATTATACATACATACACACACACACACAGTTTCAATAGTAATTATACATACACACATACATACACACACACAGCTCGACAGTAAGCATACACACACACACACACACACACACTGATCGACAGTAAGCATACACACACACACACACACACACACATACACACACACACACACACACACACACACACAGATCGACAGTAAGCATACACACACACACACAATAATAATAATACACACACACACACACACATTAATATTTTCACAGCCTGGAGCACTTATATGGTCACACACACACACACACACACACAGCTCGACAGTAAGCATACACACACACACACACACACACACACACACACACACACACACACACACCACACACACACACACACACACATACACATACACACACACACACACAAAAATACACACACACACACATCCCACATAAGCACGTTAACTGATCTACCTTCATTAGCCAGGAAGCCCTGCAGTACACACACACAGATCCCTGCAGTATTGACATCAAAGGAGTAGAGTTTTGGTGATGGGAAGTTAACCCTTTAGGCGCCAGGTTTAAAAAAAAAACATCATTCGATTTTTTACATCAAAATTTCAAAAGGCCATGGCTTGAAAGTGGTCAGAGATAGTCCTACTGTAAATGTGAAAATCATTGAGTATGAACAAAAGTTTATGAAGGGGGTAAATGTACACATCTAATTTGCATATTATGACGTCACTGAATGACAACCACCTCGAATTATGCACATTTCAGTAAATACTGGATGTTGAACATATATTTGAGCAGTTTTGCTTACTTTTTGTCATTTCACCCACATAACACCTGAACAGGAAAGCAGTCACATGTAAACCAACAATAGTAAACTATTACTATTACCACAAACCTTATTCTATTATACAATTAGTAGCCTGGTCAAATCAGTTCCTATCGCGGGTGACTTTGTAGTTCTTCAGAGCCCTATTTTTACTACCCCTGCTGTCTTTACTACCATTACGGACACTATCGCCACCTTTACCACTGGCACCTTCTAGCTACGCTTGGGCAGAGTGGTCGTATAAGCTTGGTATGCTTAGTGAACACTGTCGAAAGATCTAAATGACGACCTCCATTCACAGACGAGCTGCGACTAGACGACGGCCATATTCTCCAAAAGGCAGATATTCTCCTTCAGAATCAGACTAGGTACATAACAGACCCAAGACTTCATCACATGTTAACTTTTTCTTCAACATTTGGTGTATTTCTGCTTCAATTTGTGCAAAACTATGGTCTGCCAAGACGCTCAGTTATGGAGTGAAAAATGCACGCCTTCTTTTGTGTTTCTGCTGTTGTTTTTCACATGCTTCCTGAAAACTTTGAAAAAAGGTTGAGCTTGAATCGAAGCTCTGGGTGTCTGCCAACTAGTGGTCAAGAGTACAAATGAGATTTACACTGTACTCATTCATCAGCTCTTTGTTTTGTGAATCAGTGATTTGTTTGTCGCACTTTATGACTCTTGGCGGTAAAGGGTTAATTAGTGCTCATTTACATTTTTGCATTTTTACCAAAAAATATGCCAGCTTTTGTGTTTTAATAAGATATGATGAGTCCTGAAACTGGCTTAGTGTCTTAGTGTTTGCACACACACACACACAAACACACACACACAGACAGACAGACACACATACAGTACGCACACACACACACATCCCTTCTCATATCCAACTATTTTAATTTCATATCAATTATTTACAACTACCACTATTCATATGACGCCAGTTGTGCTTTCTGGGATATTAAGTTTTACAGTGGTGAGGAGAACCTCAGGGCTTCACACACACACACCCACACACACACACACACACACACACACAGACAGACAGACACACATACAGTACGCACACACACACACACGCATGCTCACACACACACACACACACACACACACGCAAACTCACACACACACACACACATGCTCACACACGCACACATGCATGCTCACACACACACACGCACACACGCATGCTCACACACACACACGCGCGCACACACGCATGCTCACATACACACACACACACACACACATGCTCACACACACACGCACACACGTATGCTCACACACACACACACATATGCTCACACACACACACACACGCATGCTCACGCACACAAACACACACACACCTCACGCACACAAACACACACACACACACACACAAACACACACACACACACGCATGCTCACACACACACATCACACACACACACGCACACATGCATGCTCACACACACACATG
>NC_063195.1:7901522-7909141 GCF_017589495.1 Alosa alosa | reverse complement strand
ACACAGCCATTACAGCCAGAGAGGGCGCTCGGCGGTGCCTCGGTAGAATGTGGTCATGATGGCTGGTGGGATAATTGCCGCCTGAGTTTCCGTGAGGAAGTACAGGCGGCGCTGAGCTCTCTTCGCCAGTGATGCAGTGCTGGTGGTCCAGAGAGGTCTTCACTGGATGTGCACTTGCGGAATTTGGTGCTGCTCGCCTTCCACCACAGCACCGCCGATGGTCATGGCAGGTGCTGGGTGACCGAAGTCAACAACAATCTCTTGGTCTTGAGCTGGACGCTCAGCAGGAGGTTACAGTCTGCACCACGTGGGTCAGATGGTCTAATCTCCAACCTGTATTGAGTCTCGGGTCACTCTTGGTGATGAGACCCACCAGAGTTGTGTCACGCTAAATTTCACTATGTGATTGCTGCTGTAGGCTGGTGCAGTCATGCCAGCAGGGTGAAGAAAGAAGCGGACTGAGCACTAGAGCCTTTGGGGGCCCCTGTGCCTGCGTGATGCTGCTTGAGCGTATTGTTGCCAACACGCACTACTTGGGGCCTCTGACAGAGGAAGTCCAGTAGCCAGTTGCAGAGGCAGGTACTGAGTCCCAGTTTGTCAAGCTTGCAGATGAGTTGTTGTGGTACAGGTGTTGAATGCAGAACTGAAGTCTATAAACAGCAATCTCACATATGAGTCTTTTTTTCCAGGTGGGTGAGAGGGCTGGTGGAGGGCAGAGTGATTGCATCCTCTGTAGACCGCTTGGCTCGGTATGCAACTGAAGGGGTCCAGTGGGGGGGGAGAATGGCTTTGATATGTGACATGACAAGCCGCTTCAAAGCACTTCATGATGATGGGTGTCAGTGCCATGTGGGCTAGTAGTCATTAGCTAGGATGGAGCAGTTTTCCGGGCACAGGTATGATGGTGGCAGCTTGAAACATGATGGGATCTAGATGGCCTGGTTTTCAGGAAGTGCCACATGTCTGTGAAGACATCCTAAGCTCCCCCTGCGGATGGTCCTTCCCCAGCCATCTACCCGGGGACATGTTGTCTGGACCTGTTGCCTTACGGGTGTTGATGGCAGCAAGTGTCCTCTTCACGCTGTCTAAGAGAGCACAGGGGCTGCCTCCATGCAGAGGGGATGGGTCTTCTGTGGGCAGGTGCTGTTTCAGGCCTGTGCCAGCAAAGAAGCTGTCTTCAGGCTTGTTGAGAGCAGAGGGATGTTGCTCTCTGGAAGCTCTGTGGCTGGCTTGTAGTCCTGAGGGCCTGAATGCCCTGCCATAGGCTTTGTGCTCCTGCTGTCTTTGAAGTGGGTGGTTATCTCAGAGTGTATCCCTTTTTTTGTTTCCTTGATGCCACGGACAGGTTGGCTCTCGCTTGTTTTCTATGCCAGCTTCATCCCAGCTCTGTAGGTTTTTTTGTCTCTGGCCCCTCAGCAGCCTGAGGACATCCCCTGTCAGCCATGGCTTCCAGTTCTGGATCATCTGAAGTGGTTTCACCAAGAGGCTGGGGAGACCTGGTCAGGGAGGGCATTGCAGTAGTCGAAATCGGCGACTATTGCCTGGAACCAGAAGTTGCAGCATCTTGAGTCATGTCCTGATTCGTGATGTTGTAGAGTGTGAAACGTTAGACCGGGCCACTGAGGCAAACATGATTCGAGTAGTTTATTTACGTCGAGAACAACCTTGTGATTTCTGCAGTCCTGGTCGGTGAAACAGACATGGAGTCAAATTTGATGTTGATGTCGTGGTGTATGGTAGGTTTAAAGGATGACCAGCAGTTCAGTCTTTGAGAGGTTCAGTTGAGGTGGTGTGCCTTCATCTATGTAGCTATGTCTGAAAGCAGCACCGAGATCCGGTAAGGGAAACCAATAGGGGTCACTGTGTGGTGACAGATAGAGCTGTGTGTCGCCTGCATAGCAGTGGTATGGAGAAGCCGTATGAACGGATAATCTGTCCCAAGGAGGTGGGTAGATAGCAAAGAGGAGGGGCCCACACTGAGCCCTGGGGACCCCTGTGGTGAGATGGTGAGGTGCAAGAAGGACCAAGCCATGATACGTTAAACGAGCGTCCTGTGAGGTAGGGGATTCAAACCAGGAGAGAGCAGAACCGAGATTCCTGTCAGCGAAGTATAGAGAGAAGGATACGGTGACAATCGTCAAAGGCAGCCGATAAGTCAAGCAGAATGAGTACTGATGACCGAGCCGTCGCCTCTGCTTCTTTTAAGGCTTCTTGTCAGCAGACAGCAGAGCCGTTTCGGTAGAGGGCCGCTTGAACCTGACTGATTTGGATCCAGAAGGTTGTTCTGTGAAAGTCAGAGACCTGTTTGGAGACTGCTCACCAATGCCTGATAGGAAAGGCAGTAGTGAGACAGGCGTAGTTCTACTTGAGCAGGTTAAGAGAAGCTTTCTTAAGTAAATCTGGTGTGTTACCCGGCCATTTTGAATGCTGCTGGAAATGTGCCAGAGGTTAGCTTAGGCATTGATCACATGTGATAGCTGAGCATGGTCGGCTGATGGACTGAAGAAGGCTCAGAGGCATAGGTCCAGCTGAGCATGTGGTAGGACGGCCATGTCAGGAGTTCAGGGATTTCCACTCGAGAGAGCGTGAATGCTGAAAAGATGTTCCAGCAGTCCCTAGAGGTTGTAGGAGTGCGTATCTGAGCCGGGGATGCTGAGTGGGTGGGGAGAATTGACTGCTGATTGCCACCACTTTGTTTGTAAAAATGAGGATGAGGGTATCTGCAGTAAGGGCTGATGGAGGAGGAGGCAGCTGAGGTGCTGAGTAGTTTATTTGAAGGTTGAGAAAAGTTTTGAAAGGGGTCTGTAGCGCTCGTTGATTTTGTCATTGTAGAAAGCAGTCTTAGCAGCAGTGATGCTGGCTGAGAAGGAGGTCAGGAGGTCTGGTAGTTTTGAGGTCACAGAAGTTTGGATTTGTGCCATTTCCCTCCTCGCTGCCTGAGTTTGGCGCCGCGATCGGAGGGTATCATTTAGCCATGGATGAGAAATGTTTGGATCGGAGCTGGCCTTGTGGTAAGAGGGCACAGCCTGCCTAGACACGCAGGCCGTGTGGGAGCAGAGCGAGTCTGTGGCCTCATTAACCTCCAGAGAGGAGAAGGTGTTGAGTGGAGGTAGACCGAGGCAACCACAGAGGAGAAGTGCTTGGAGACAGGTTCCGATGCTGGCGCGAATGTGACCATCGGCTGAGGAGCCGGAGGCCGTTCTGTCAGGCTGACGCTGGAACTGATGAAGAAGTGGTCAGAAAGATGGAGAGGCCACCATGAGGGTGTTCATGCCTGCAGTTCCGAGGGAAGATCAAGTCAAACTCTTTGCCAGCTTTTGTGAGTCGGTGGATTTTGAACCAGTTCGAGGTCAAAGGAGGGACCAGGCTAAAAAAGTCCGCTGAGCCTGGGGCATCTAAGTGGATGTTCATATCACCGGTGAACAAGAATGGACAGTCATGCTGTGGGGATGAGGATAGCAGAGGTCAAGTTTGTCAATAAAGTCGTTTAGCTGGCCTGAGTGGGCTGTAGATGACCAGCACGAGTTTTGTTGGGGCTTATCACTGTGATGGCATGGACGGGAATGAGACATATTTGTTTGAAGGCAGAAGCGGGTGAATTTCCATTTGTTGGAGATCAGCAGGCCTGCTCCTTTGCTTCCCCGTCCAGATAGGCTAGGGTGTGGGATAGTGTAAGGTTAGTGAGAGTGCAGCCGGGTGGCAGTGTTTCTGGTTTGATCCAAGTCTCAGTGAGAGCAAGGAGTTCCAATGAAAGGTGGTTGGCATAGCCTGCTATGAAGTCCGCTTTGTTGACTGGGCGGATTGACAGTTCCACAAGGCCATGGAGAAGGAGGTTTCTGTCGGTGAGGACCGCTAAGTTCCTGGAGGTTAAGGCATTTCTGCCCCTTTGGCATGATGGCTTTTCTGCAAATGGCCGGTGATAATAACAGATATGGTGGAACGCACATTTGCCTGCCGGTGTCGGTGCCTGTGAACTTGCACAGGTAAACTTTGCTTGTTCCCGGACCGCCCCGCCTTACACTCCAGGTCGCTGAAACGAGGGCTGCACTTATGCTGACGCTCAGCAGCCGCCACTATTGTTATGTTGATAGAATTGCATGCAGCTGTCCTCGTGGTCTCATTAATGATGAATCAGCGACCGCTCTGACGCTCGCGACAGCTTAGATTGTCAAAAGGGTTAATTACTGTCAACTGAAAGTCCGGGCCACACCTAATCGGAAACTCACAGTTTCAAGTAGCCTCCCTCCTCAGCTGTTCCTAAACGCCTAGAGTCCACCTCCTAAAACACTTGGAGAGGATTGGCCAGTAGTAGCCTATGTGTTTTGCTTTTCTCTCCCAACTCACTGTAGTTGTTGTCTCACATCACACCATGATTGGCTCAATGTATTCACATGTCGATGTTTTGCCGGGAAGGTGGATATGTGTAGACAACGGCCATATTACGCATAAAACTAGCCCCATGCATTTTATAGAGGATTTTTTTGAGTGCTGTACCTAACATTAGAAAGTCTTTGGTTATATTGATGTTGATGATGTGACGGTTGTTATATATTGGGGCTGATGTTGTGATTTGGTTGTTATGTATTAGTGCTGATGATGTGATTTGGCATTGGGGCTGATGTTGTGACGGTTGTTATGTATTGGGGCTGATGTTGTGATTTGGTTGTTATGTATTAGTGCTGATGATGTGATTTTGGTTGTTATATATTGGGGCTGATGTTGTGATTTGGTTGTTATGTATTGGGGCTGATGTTGTGGATTTGCTGTTATGTCCCAGCACCGGTGTTGTCCCTGCATTGCCTCTAGAGTCCTGCAGTTGTAAGAGAGGAGAGAATAAAGTTTAACTCCACAGCTGCCATGGTTACACTTCTGACATTTTATTTCATTGAAGGCTAGGGCGGTCCATCCTGCCCAGACAGACACACACAGACACAAACACACACACATACACAATAATAAATACATATGCTCATACACACACAGACACACACAGACCCCACACACACACATACAACACAGACACACACAGACTCCTACACTTCCCAAACACGGACTAACACACACACACACACACACACACACACACACACACATGGCACACACCAAACACATGCACACACACACACACACACACACACACACACACACACACACACACACACACACACACACACACACACACAAACATGCACACACACACACACACACACACACACACACACACACACACACACGATGCATGCACCATCTTTCGATCACATTGCAAAAAATAAGGGATGCAATCATCAAGTTAGTTGGATTACAAGCACCTGCTCTTGTTTCTCTCTCCTGCTCCTATTCTCTCTCTCTTCCTCTCTCTCTCCTCTCTCCCTGCTCATTCTCTCCCCTCTCTCTTATCCCCCCTCTTCCTCACCATTCTCTCCCCCTCTCCTGCCTATTCTCTCTCTCCTCCTTCTATCCCCCTCTCTCCTGCTCAAGTTTAGTGTGTCTATGTGTGTGTGTGTGTGTGTGTGTGTGTGTGTGTGTGTGTGTGTGTGTGTGTGTGTGTGTGTGTGTGTGTGTGTGTGAAGATCTGTATGTGGAGGCTTAATTGTAATGTCTCTAAAATATATCTCTCTCCTCACTCATGGTCCTAGGTTTTGGACAAGAGGTGTGTGTCACATGATATCCACCCCCCCCCCCCCTTAGCCCCCCCCCCCACCCCGACTGACCTCTAGGGAAATTTGTGTGCCTCATTTCCCTTGACATCTGTGTGTGTGGAAGTGTGTGTGTGGTGTGGATTTCCCTTGAGTATCTGTCTGTGTGTGTGTGTGCTTGTGTGTGCGAAAAGAGGCATGGAGGATGTTGAAATATTTAGTGGGAGTGCATGAGCTGTAAGTGTGTGTGATCGTCTCACTGCTGGAAATGCCTTCATTTCATCAACTCCCCAGACTATGTAAGAACACACACACACACATTCTCTCTCTCTCTCTCTCTCTCTCTCTCTCTCTCTCTCTCTCTCACAGACACACACACACACACACAGTGAGAAAAACACACAAACACACACACACACACACACACACACACACACACACACACACACACACACACACACACACACACACAAACACACACACACAGTGAGACAACACACACACACACACACACAGAAACACAGAGATAGAGAGAGAGAGAGAGAAAAATGAGAAATATATTCAATAATCCCCCTACATCACCCCACAGGCCCAGGACAACAATGTTACAATAGTCAGAAAAACAGACCCAACCAAATTACCAACACTGGCAAGAAAAATTACATTACCTTTTGGAAATAAGTCACCAAAACATCAACCACAGTTTTAAGACAGACGACCGGTAGCTCTACGAGTAAAGTATCCAAATCGTATGTTGGGTGCTCTTGAAAAAAAAGGGGGACAATTTAATTATTCCATGAAGGAGAGCAGTCCAGGGGCGCGTTTCCCAAAACCATAGTTAAGTAGCCAGAACTTAATTTCAGTTAGTTAAGTAGGCAATTTCCTATTAACTCCAGTTGCTAAACAGGTTAGCAAACTATGGTTTTAGGAAATGCAAGAATCCAAGTTGCTAACAGGTTAGCAACTATGGTTTTGAGAAACGCGCTAACTAAGTTGCTAACAGGTTAGCAACTATGGTTTTGAGAAACGCGCCCCAGGCTAAGTTAGCGACTTTGTTGGTTGCTAGGCAATTTCAAGTAGTATAAGTATGTATACTCTTTTGATCCCATGAGGGAAATTTGGTCTCTGCATTTATCCCAATCTGTGAATTAGTGAAACACACTCAGCACACAGGAAGAAAAGAGGTGAAGCACACACTAATCCCCGGGCGCAGTGAGCTGCCTGCAACAACAGCCCGGGGAGCAGTGAGGGGTTAGGTGCTTGCTCATGGGCACTTCAGCCTACTACTGGTCGGGTTCAACCTGCAACCCTCCGGGTTCCAAGTCCAGGGTGGGCCACCACTGCCCTAAAATTCCCCATTGCTAACTAACTAATGGGCTAACAGGTTAGCAACTCATGGTTTTGGAAAACGCTACCAGGCTGGGTGAGGGTGAGAAGGAGGCATTTAAAAGCCTTCATTGTAATGGCGCCAAAGCCATTGGTTTTATTAAAACTGGTCTTCTTCAGGGTTAGGCATTCAAAACTACAAGGTATTTGCTCTTGTAGTTTAGGTTAACAGGTCAAGACTTTAACACTGTGCCGAGAAAAATTTACATCAAATGTGTACAAAATCATTCAAAGATAGAAATACTAGTTTTCTCATAATATATATTAATAGACGACAAGTGACAAGTTTATTACAAATAGTCCAGATACAGAGAAACATCGGAGGAAAGTCATTCCAATATACACTCTTCTCTCTTTCTCCTCCTCCACTCTCCTCTCTTTTCTAATATACACTCCTCCTCTCTTCTAATATATACACTCCTTTCTCCTCCACCTTCCTTCTTCTAATATACACTCCTCTTCTCTCCACTCCTCCTCTCTTCTCCTTAATATACACCTTCTTTCTCCTCCACTCCTCCTTCTTTCTAATATATATACTCCTCTCTCTTTTCTCCTCTACCTTCCTCTTCTTTTCTCCATTATACACTCCTTCCTTCT
>NC_063195.1:7881522-7884022 GCF_017589495.1 Alosa alosa | reverse complement strand
ACACACACACATAGCCACACACACTGACACAGCCACACACACCCAGACACACCCACGGCCACATCCTTGCCTTTCTCTCTGTCTCAGTCTGCTCCGTGAGTCAGCATTGCCTGTGCTGCCTGTCACAGTCAATACAGTTTGTTCCCCACACACACACACACACACACACACACACACACACACACACAGGTCACAGTCGATACAGACATAAGCAATCTGTTCCCACACACACGTACGCAGGCATACACACACACACACACACACACACATACACACACACACACACACACACACAGGTCACAGTCGACATAAGACATAAGCAATCTGTTCTCTTCCTCTACTTTGTCTACGTCTATCCCTGTTTCCCTTTGGCCTCCTCTTCTCTCCTCCTCTTCTCTCCTCTCCTCTTCTCCTCTCCTCCTCTTCTCTCCTCCTCTTCTCCTCTCCTCCTCCTCCTTCTCTCCTCCTCTTCTCTCCTCCTCTTCTCTCCTCTTCTCCTCTTCTCTCCTCCTCTTCCTCCTCTTCTCTCCTCCTCTTCTCCTCCTCCTCTTCTCTCTCCTCTCTTCTCTCCTCCTCTTCTCCTCTCCTCCTCTTCTCCTCTCTCATCTTCTCTCCTCCTTCCTCTCCTCCTCTTCTCTCCTCTTCTCATCTTCTCTCCTCCTCTTCTCCTCCTCTTCTCTCCTCTTCTCTCCTCCTCTTCCTCCTCTTCTCCTCCTCCTCTCCTCTTCTCCCCTCTTCTCTCCTCTTCTCCTCCTCTTCTCCTCTTCCTCCTCCTCTTCTCCTCCTCTTCTCCTCCTCTTCTCTCCTCTCCTCCTCTTCTCCTCTTCTCTCCTCCTCTTCTCTCCTCTTCTCTCCTCCTCTTCTCTCCCCCCTCTTCTCCTCCTCTTCTCTCCTCCTCTTCTCCTCCTCCTCCTCTCCTCCTCTTCTCTCCTCCTCTTCCTCTCCTCTCTCCTCCTCTTCTCCTCCTCTTCTCCTCTCCTCCTCTTCTCCTCTTCTCTCCTCCTCTTCCCCCTCTTCTCCTCCTCTTCTCTCCTCCTCTTCTCCCTCTTCTCCTCCTCTTCTCTCCTCTCCTCCTGTCCTCCTCTTCTCCTCCTCTTCTCCTCTTCTCTCCCCCTTTTCTCTCCTCCTCTTCTCTTCTCCTCTTCTCTCCTCTTCTCTCCCCTCTCCTCTTCTCTCCTCCTCTTCTCTTCTCCTCTTCTCCCCCTCTTCTCCCCTCTCCTCTTCTCTCCTCCTCTTCTCCTCCTCTCCTCCTCTTCTCCCCTCTCTCCTCCTCTTCTCCTCCTCTTCTCTCTCCTCCTCTCCTCTCCTCTCCCCTCTTCTCTTCTCCTCTCTTCTCCTCCTCTCTTCTCCTCTTCTCTCCTCCTCTTCTCCTCTCCTCTCTTTCTCTCCTCTTCTCTCCCCTCTTCTCTTCTCTCCTCCTCTCCTCCTCTTCTCCTCTTCTCTCCTCCTCTTCTCTCCCCCTTTTCTCTTCTCCTCTTCTCTCCTTTTATTCCTCCTCTCTATCTTCCCATAGGGAGTGACTGTGACTGTACCACCCCATCACCACACACACACAAACACACACACACCTGCCTGCAGCGCGCGTGCGTCGGTGGCCCGGTCTGTCTGCCTCATGCTTTCGGACAGCTGGATGTCGCTGCGCTGGCCCGTCCTGCCCGGCGGTGGCAGACACGGGGCGCAGGCTGGCCCGGGTCTTAAGCGTTTCAGAGGACATGTTGGACAGGCGTCACTGCAGACAGAGAAAGCAGACATTACATCACAACCCAGGCGGCCGCCAGCGGTATTACACTACACGCGGAAACACCAGCGGGATCTGCAACTCGCTCACTCCTGCTTCACAAAGGCAACCACCTTTAGGCGCCAGTGTGAAAACCGCGTCTGAAGCGGGGCGCTGTTGCCATTTTCTTCAAGTCTACATGAAAAAAAGAAAAGCAGCCTGCCATTTCCAAAAGGCAACCTAGGGCTGGATGTTGAATAGCCAACATTGATTCTTCAAAACTTCCCCCCTCACTTCTCACACCCAGTCACGCGAACGTCAGTGGGTGATAAGCTGGGGAACAATGGGCTTTTGAAGTTTCAGGCAATTTCTTAACACAAGGCCTAGTAGTACCCTCCTCATTCATATTGCGATAATCAGTTCAATAAATACATAAATACATTCTGTTTTGTCACTCTAAGTTTTCCTGCGTTGAAATGTCATATCGCATTGAAAGCGGCAAATTGGGATTCCTTGATGGATATTTTTTAAAATCAGCACCCTGCGACAGATTGCAAATTGCTTGCTCAATTATTTTAATTCCAACTTGAAGTAGTGTGGATAAACACCTTGCTCTGTGAAGTCACAGCTAAGTAGGCAAAGACCAGCCTTGAGGTACAGGGACTTTGCGTTAGACAAACAGTTCGTTGACTAGGCTTCAGAATCAATATAAAGACTTTCCTTAACGTAACCTAACATAATTCATTACGTAACGCAATTTACTGCACAAGGGCGTAGTGGAAA